>NC_089773.1:692500-760000 GCF_040412425.1 Macrobrachium rosenbergii
GTTGGGCATTTGGGCTTGTGGCATTCTGTTTTGCCCTGCAAGGTTCCAGTTCAGCTTGCAATATAATAATAATAATAATAATAATAATAATAATAATAATAATAATAATAATAATAATAATAATAATAATAATTAAACAGCTACCATAAAAACCACCCGAATTTGGGCTTCCCCATTGGCATTGAATCAACATTCCATCTTCCTTACTTAGTATACCTCACGTAAGTACACGTAATAATTTTATGCTCGTGCAGTTCGTATTGTCACCTGAATTAATTTCCCTTTATACAGTAGAATAACCACTCTTCGAAACTGGTCCTTTGGAACCTTTCGCTCGTCCAGTCATACCCTGCAGACACTGATCAACCGTTCACTAAGTAAGACTTTCACCTTTGTATCTCCTGTATCTCCCCTGGAATCCCCCGCAACGTCTGGTACCATTTTATTCTTCAACCCCTATCTTTAAAACATCATCTGTCAGTGCACCATAGGAGGTACACTGTAGGCATTACTTAAAGTTTTTTTGCAGCGTACCTTCGGCCCCTAGGTGGAACCCTTATCATTCCTTTTACTGTACTACCGTTCATATTTGCTTTCTTCCATCTTACTTTCCACCTTCTCCTAGTGGTTATTTCATAGTGCAACTGCGAGGTTTCCTCATGTTACGCACTTAAGACCTTTTTGCTCCCAGTTGTACTTTCTAGGCTGAATGACCACAGGTCGCCAACACTTGGCCTTTGACCTAAATTTTGTGTTCAATTCCATTTCATCAGCCGTCAGGGCGATAAGAATGATTAAATTTGTACTGGCCTCTACCACTTTCGTACCATTCAGATCTGACTCACTTCCCTTCTTTGCAAGTTGAAGGACTCCATGGGCAGAGGGCTAATTTCTCTGCATAGGGCATATCTCCCTCCTCTTTTTCATTCAAAAATCCATTTGGTGGTTAACCTTTCCATTGGCACTCGCGTTCTTAAATTTAAACTACTCATCTCCTGCTAGCGTATACTTATATTTACCCAGAAATATATATATATATATATATATATATATATATATATATATATATATATATGAAGTTTTATTACTTACTCACACGAGACTCCTGAATACTTGCAAATATTAAGCCACAAATAATATTCTATATGAGATTCAGTTTCCCTTGGGAATAACTTTCACCACCCAGGGTGAATTGAATTATAATTGCTAAGTGTATCTGCTCTTGCCAGGAATCTAACCATTGCATTTTAGTTTAGATTCAGGCATTATATATGTATATATATACATATATATATATATATGTATATATATATGTGTGTGTGTATATATATATGTATATGTGTGTGTGTTTGTTTGTGTATTACGGGTAATTGAAGAGAATATCTTTTCGTATATATCATAAAAAAAGTAAAACTAAAAAGGAGAAATAATACCCGCCGATACAGAATATTTTAAATACAGGTATTTTCCTCTCTCTCTCTCTCTCTCTCTCTCTCTCTCTCTCTCTCTCTCTCTCTCTCTCTCTCTCTCTCTCTCTCTCTCTCTCTCTTTGTAAAGGGAAACTGATCCTTTGTTTTGCTGAATTCTCATGGGAAAGTGTTTCATGAGAGTCTGGTCGCATCGCGAATAAAATTGAATTTAGGAAATTAAATCAAATGTCGCCCTGTTTCGTGGTCCTTTTAGGATGGTATTTATTTATCTAATATATATATATGTATATATATACATAATATATATACAGTATATATATTAGTGTATATATGTTTTTATATAAGTATAAATATATATATATGTATATATACATAATATATATAATATATATATATATATATATATATATATATATATAATATATATAATATATATTATACGTATATATGTTTATATATATATATATATATATATATATATATATATATATATATATATATATATTGTAGGATAATTCATTGTCATCAAAAGACCTCGTGTTCGTCGTTTGGTCAAGTTAGAACGTCGTAGGCACGTTATTTACAGTCAGTTGTTCTTCTGGACGTAAGCTGCTGATTATGTATCTGATAGTTAATCAACTATGGTGTTAAACCCATGGAGGCAGAAGATGTGAAGCCCTAACACGAAGCACGTGTTAAAATCTGTAGGTCGCCGGTCGCGTCGGCCACCCATTTCAAAATGTGTGTATGAATAAAACACACACATACATACATATTTGTGTATATATTTGTACTATATATATTATATATGTATAAATATGCACAGTATACATATGTAATTGTATGCATTCATGTATAGTAACGAAATTATATTGTTTATTCACAGTTGTTCACTTTTTATTTGTTTGAAATTAGTATCCAGCATTCTTGAAATCCATCAGCTGCAGCTTAAACATAATTTGTTGTTATCAGTATCAGACTTAGCTATATCTGTGGTGAACTTTTATCTTTGTCCTTATCGCTGTAAATTTTAATTATACATTTGTCTTGATTACTTGACGCAAACGGTTAAAACATAGCCTGCTTTCAAGGCCACGAGGCCGCCACAGATATTGCAAAAATCATGGAACATTTTAGCATTCTTCAGAGTGGCAGATTAAGTACTGATAAATCACGATTTCTTTTATTTTTGGAGAATTAGTAGAATCTAAGTCTGTGGTTCTTAACCTTTTTATTACCACGCCCCCCCCCTCTAAGAGTTGGTCCTTCCCTCCACGCCCCCCTTCCATCTATTAGTAAAATTCCCTCCCAGATTTAAAGGAAAATAAAAAAAATGAGATAGAGAAGTGGTGTTTTTATTCTTTCGGGAATGAATTACTGAGACACTTGACATTGCTTCTTAGCGACTCTCGTTAAGAGAATAACGAATATAATTAAAGAATTATTAATTGTTCCCTAGGGCTCGCGCCCCCCTGGAAATTGCTGACGCCCCCCTAGGGAGGCGAACCCCCAGGTTGAGAACCACTGATCTAATGATATTGTATAAAGTGAAAAGTACCCTAGATAACTGAGTCATAACTTTAAGGGAGATTATTGAAGACTTCAAATTGTTGTTAAATTTAGTTCGGTGGTTTCAGTACCCCCACAGGCTATTGCCTCTCGAGCGGAGGTCAGCCGGGTAACTCCAACCGCCCACCATGCCGTCACCCATGGCATTAACCATCAGGAAGACAGTCTCACTAATCGCCCCTTGACGGGGAGCGAACGCTGGTCCCCGAGATTACGAGGCTAACACTTTACCAACTGTACTAGCTAGATAAGAGGCGAATAGAGTTGTATTTTCTTGATTTTTATGAACAGCTAGAGAGATGTCTTGTTGTTTTAATACTTTATTTCTTTTATCACAGTTTTCTTTTAGATCTATAAGAAATTTTAACAGGAGCGAGCGCCAACTAAATGCGACATTGATCTGCTCTAAGGGTCAAGAGGGTTTGCAAATGGGAAAATGGGCTGAAACGCAAAAAAGAAATGTTTATCTAATAATAATTTCAAACAAGATTGCAGTATTCTTTAACCGCCCCCCACCCCCCACACGGTAATTTCCAATCACATGTCACATCAAACCCTTGGTGCACACCTCCAGAATAGTGAATTATGCAATTTCCTCCTTTTATCAGAGAAATAATAAACTCTGCTGTTTGTACTATTCAGCGACCCTCATATCTACGCTGAACAGGAAAGAATATCAGAAATTTCCCTGAAACGCTTCTTACAGAATTTGACGTATCATTAAAGGCAGCTGGCCTTAAATGACGAGGAGAATGTAGTCTGATGTAATAGATATCTTTCTCAGCATGGTCAGGTTTATTCATTTCCAGGGACAGATGGACAGGTTTGGTTCTTCTACAGTAATTATCATTAATAATAAAACTTTTAAACATTACTACGGGAAAAGCCTGGGACACCATTAACCTGCGAAGGGAGCTGCCGTAGAATAGAATGCTCCATGTGCAAAAAAGTAAACAAGCAAAAAATTCGCCGAAGTTTCTTTGGCGCAATCGAGTTTTCTGTACAGCATCTAATGCTGTATTTGAAACTCTAAGCCAGGGCCCGGTGGTGACCTATATTGTTGGCACCTATAGCGGTGCCAGACGCACGATCACGGCTAACTTTAACCTTAAATAAAATAAAAACTAAGGCTAGAGGGCTGTGATTTGGTACGTGTGATGTTTGGAGGGTTGATGATCAACATACCAATCTGCAGCCCTCTAGCCTCAGCAGTTTTTAAAATCTGAGGGTGGACAGAAAAAGTGCGGACGGACAGACAAACAGCCATCTCTATAATAGGTTTCTCTCACAGAAAACTGAAAAGGGAAAGGAGAGTTTTTGGTCTTTTTATGTATTCATCAACCCCCTTCCAAACTGCTCTCAGGTTGGGATGCTGCACTGTGAACGGGAACATATCCGCAGGCGTAGTTGCAGGGGGGTCCTTCCGACAGAAATATCATTTGTCAGAGGCTTATGTTCTCGCAAACGGTTATTGATGATTGCTTCCCAACGGGTAGAGAAAGCTCAGCTCCCGAGGCTTGGAGCCAGCGTTGACGATGGGAGCTAAGGGTCGTATTGATGGGGGATGGATGAGAAAGAGATGAAGATGGACACGGGGTGGGGGAAGGGGGATTGGGGGGAGGGCGAGAGTTGTTAGCGCAATTAATAAATTAGATTCAGACATTTTTAGTGAATTCGTAGCAATGGAAATCTGTTCTCTTTTATCAAATGTGCAGGTTCGTCACAAGGAGAAGATGAAAAACTAAGTACCGAGAACCTTCGTGAAATTGTTACACACTTTCAAAGTACACCGAATAACGTAAGAGAATTTTGGTATAAAAGAAAAATAATACCATTTTAATATAAGATAGTAGGTACGACAAGTAACAAAATAGACAACGCGATTCTTGCCACAGACAAGCTGAGTCGCAAACGATTCAGAACATAATAACTTAGAAAAACAGAACTTTTCTTATTGCAGTTTAAGTATAAAGATTACGATGTAAAGCGAAAATCAGAAAACTGAAGGGTAACAAAGAGAATTTTCAATGTTAAAGAGCAAACAACCAAATACATGATTAAGTTAATAACATGCAAAAAAAAATATATATATATATATATATATATATATATATATATATATATATATATATATATATATATATATATATATATATATATATGAATGAATTTTATCACATCACCGTGATTCACATACAAGCATTAAGCTACAAACGTCCTTTAATATCCAATTTGCTCTACCTCGGAAATAATATATTTTCATATATGTTACCGAAGGGGAATTTTTTTTAGTTGATAATAAGTTCGTCGTACCGTGGGCTCGAACCACGGAAGACAAGAACTCAGGACTACAGAGACGCCTTTACCCACACGGCCATGTATATATATGTGTGTGTGTGTGTATATATATACAAGCATATACTTAAGTATACTGTACATGCACATTCACGAGTACATATAGAAACTTCACACACCTACAGGATGCGCAAATCTAAAACTACGGTTCATATACATACAGAAATACCACGGACATGCATCATACAAGGTTTCAGAGTTATTGTTGAAATATTTTTAGTTAAGCAACTAACATTTCATCAGTAATAAAACCACCCCAATTTAAAAAGACCAGAAATAACGTTCACTCGGTCCCCGTGATAAAATTCTGTGAGTCGACTCTAGGCTAGGGACGTTTTGTATAATCGTTACAGGATATCACTGATCTACATTTTTGGCAATCGCTGTGATGATCAACATTCATTTTATGCAAAACAAAGCATTGAAAGACTGAAAAGTTCTTATACTATTTTAATGTTTTTGCATTCTTGCATATAGAGCTTTGCTAGTTTGACCAACGTATATCTTTGAGCAGTCCCTACACGGAACTTGATATATATATCATTCGAATTTTGCATTTAATCAGTATACTGCTTGCTGGGATATTGTTACATTGAAAACTCTGGAAAACATAGGTACTCACTTTCAATTTCTCACTATATGGTAAAACAAGTAAGTTGTATGTCTTAAAAGGTGATCCTTCTCTTTAAGAGACGAAAGATTTCTTGGCCATCTTGAAAGCTTTGTCAATAAAGGGCTTAGTATCTGAAATCAGAAGCAACGCTAAATCTTGCCAATTTCAGGCTCAAAAAATTCCAGACTACATATTCTTAGAGCGCCGAGAAAGTGATGAAAATTTGGATGCTTTCAGTACTGTGATGAGAATAGTATTGTGTAGGTTTTTGTATACAGGAAGTTGAAACTTCCCAGTCAACCTGTGAATCTTAATATCACATCCAGATACGACAAAACACCTTCTGTCTCTTGTCGAAGAGTAAAAGTAACAGAAGGAGGTAATTCATTTAGTTAAGAAAGAAAAACTCTTATTTTATATAGTGTACCTTGAAGATGCGTAACAATTACTCAGATGTGTGTATATATATATATATATATATATATATATATATATATATATATATATATATATATATATATATATATATATATATATATATAGATAGATAGATAGATAGATAGATAGATAGATAGACAGACAGATAATGTAGAATCTACTAGTGACTCTTTTACCAGACACCGCATTATAATAACCACGATGACTTCCTAACTTTTCGATTTCTGCACATACGCATATATATATATATATATATATATATATATATATATATATATATATATATATATATATATATATATATATATATATATATATATATACACCTTATATATATATACATACCTAAGTATTATATACTATAACCTTAAGACCTTTAATGCTTCTTTTAAACTGCCTTGCAACGTTGTCATATTAATTTGCTTCTTTTGCTGGATTTTTGTGTCGATATTAATTTGTGTTTTTAATTGTTTTATGTAAGTTATCTCCTTCTCCTCATTTTTTCCTTTCACACTTGCGAATTCTAGTCTATGGAGATTTGCTTTTAGGTTTGTTGTGAAGTTCAAATAATAATAATAATAATAATAATAATAATAATAATAATAATAATAATAATAATAATAATAATAATAATAATAATAATAATAATAGATCGATTCGAGGGATGTATTCGAGTGTCCCAGATATAAAACCCTCTGCCTTATCTCCCAGGTTTTTCGGGTGTCATATTTGGAAAGCAAAATAATAATAATAAGCAGTTTCACCGAATTCCCATCTGGGCAGAATTTTACGAGAATCTGTAAAATGGTTTTGGAATAATAAAAAATGCAATTGGCTTTCTGTTTCACTAAATCAGTGTTGTTCTCTTGGGTGTTTTAAAATATCGCATTTTCTCGTACAGTGTGGATTTGTTGTTGCGCGTGGCTAGATAAATATCCCTCTAAATGAATAATATAATGGAGTAAAATAAAAAAAAATGGTTACCCTTACAAATAGCTGCAATACAGGCATGTAGTTATGTGATGGTTTCATTCTAAAAGTCATAAAAATCAGTATTTATTACAACACAAGGAAAATAGGCAATGATAGTGATATGACAGGAATTGTGTATTCATCGTCTGCTAATAAACAGTATGCAAAACAGCTGAAATATTTTTATGTTTGGGAAGGGAGCAGTTGTGATCTGCATCTTCGGAGAACAATACTCCACACAAGGGCCCCGTAGGTGGTGGGTAGTGCCGTCGGTGCACCTCATGCGGTGGACTGTAGGCAGTACTTTAGGTTCTTTGCAGCATGCTTTCGGCCCCTAGATACAACCCTTTCGTTCCTTTTAATGCACCTTCTTTCATATTCTCTTTCTTCCATCATACTTTCCACCCTCTCTTAACAATTGAATCATAGTGCAACTGAGAGGTTTTCCTCCTGTTACACCTTTCAAACCTCTTACTGTCAATTTCCGTTTCAGTGCTGAAAGACCTCATAGATCCCAGTGCTTGGCCTTTGGCCTAAATTCTATACTGAATTCAGTCAACTCCAGACAAGGGAGAAGAGACTAGTTAAAGCGCTTAAATATAATAGCTTCATTATGAAACATTAGAGAAGACATTTCTAATAGACAACAACTTTTCTGAGAAACGGAGGAAGCATTATTGCGTGTATGCTTCTCAGAAGTCAGTTTCCTATAAAAAAAAATTTCACCCAAAATCTAGTCACTGACATTTAAAACCATATACTATTTATATCTAAATCAGGATGTGAAGGCAGAAGTGTTCTAGATCAACTACCAATGCTTTGAGTGTTAGTAGAAGGGTTAGGTTTTGCAACCACAGGCCTAAGGTGCAAGGTGCAGCAATGGAACAATAGCTAGAAGATTAGCATTAACGCCATATGCAGTCAGTTGGTTTTCTAGACCTTTCCACATGTCACTAGTATAGATAATAAAAAGCAAGGGACCAAGAACACTACCTGGAGGAACACCTAGATAATAAACAGCAATGGCCCAATGGCCTTGGGGAAAACCTGAAATGACATTAGCCATCAATGCAGACTTTAATTTCTTCATATTAAGAATTCATATGAAATATTTGTAAAAGGTCCAGCAATTCCTAATATTATTAGCTTGAAGATATATGCTTTACAATTCACACAGTCAAAGGTTCCACTAAAATATAAAATCTAAACCTACCTTCATGAAGTGCACTCTGCAAGGTTATTCTCTTCAGTAAACCTACAAAGACGCTTAGAGAAAAGCTTCTCAAAACCCTAAGATAAAATGGGTAATTAAAATTGTAATACACTCTTAGATGTAAAAGTATAGGCATATTCCCCTCCAAATGGAATGAAAACATGCAATTCCAACAAAGTTTCGGAGAACAGTAGTAATCTTAGCAGCAGTAACATTGACAGTCTTTTAATTAAAAACTCCAGAAGGAAAGTTTTGACTGCTCTAGATCTGCAGGTCATTGAACACAACTTAGGTTGTGGCAAGCATGGTTGAGGCAAGGTTTTGGAAAGTGTGGTTGAGGCAGCACAAAGGACTCGCCACATTGTTTACAGGCCGTTGAACACAACTTAAGACTGTGAAAAGCATATTTTAAGCAGCACAAAGGACTCACCACATTGTTTACAGGCCATTAAACACAACTTAGGCTGTGGAAAGCGTTGTTTAAGCAGCACAAGGGACTCGCCACATTGTTTACAGGCCATTGAACACAACTTAGGCTGTGGAAAGCATGGTTTAAGCAGCAGAAAGGACTCGCCACATTGTTTACAGGCCGTTGAATACAACTTAGGTTGTGGAAAGCGTGGTTTAAGCAGCACAAAGGACTTGCCACATTGTTTACAGGCCGTTGAATGCAACTTAGGCTGTGGAAATCATGGTCAAGGCAGCACAAAGGACTTGCCACATTGTTTACTCACAGAGACTTGAGCCAAAAGTTCTGCCTTCTGTTGAGTGCAATGTACAGCAGTTCTGTCATTTCCTACAAGGGAGGCATGCTAGAACTGACTCCTGAGAGTGATGACTTAGGGTAAGCAAGCTCCTATGCAGCATTAAACTATAGTGCTAAGATGATTATTTCAACATCCAATAGCATATGGACTTATATAAATATCGCTCCAACTGAGCTCGATAAGGTCACAAAGTATACCATCCTAAATTGGCCTGGGGTTTAAAGTATTCCTTTCTTGAAAAGCTAGCATCAGGAACAACCTGATCCATTTCCACATTAACCTTAATCAAACTGCCCACCAGCAAACCAACTCCTCAAGATGCAGTCCCTATAACATCTGCAAATACAAGGTCAAGAAAGTTGCCAGGTTGATGTGTGGGTTCCTTTATTAACTGCTCACAACCAGAAATAATGGAAAAATCTAAAACAGCAACACCATGATTATATGTTGCAGGAACTGAGCTCAGCCATTCAGTTTGGTGACCATTGCAATTATCAATAAAAATGGAACTTCTAAATTGGGGTTCCTATAGCTAGTAATAACATGAAGATTTATCAGTCTAATGTAGACTTGAACCAACTGTGTTTCATGACAGCCACACTCTTACAGTGGCCTATGGGATGTGGAGAAACCTTCTTTAATATATAGAGCCATTCTGTGAGGCCTTTGAATGGCATTATGCTGGAGTAAAATGGGCTTCTTTAACCCAGGAATCAATAGTTCTGCCATAAGTTGCAAAGCAGCCAAGATTTTCAGAAAAAGAAAGGATACCAAATTGAAATTAGTCACATTGCATTCCTTCGTATTCATTTATGATTCTTGGACATTGCTATATGAAAATGCAATATTTCCATAATCGATTCTGTAGACCAGGATTAAGTTCACTATTGCCAGAAAGAAGCAATAACATAAAACAAGTATAAATTAATATTTCCAAGGTTAATAAAAAAAGAGGAACAATATACACATGTAAAATAAAAATATAGAAGTGTATGACCATAAAAGATAATTATTGCTTGAATTAAATTGGATAACTGGGAGGAGACGGCACACTCAGTAAGGACAAATATGCACCAATTTTGCTAGACACCAAAGAAGGAAAGTATTAATGGTTTTGAAAATCGAATCATGGGTAAAGATGAAGAAAAAGATCAGGGAAAGGCTACTTCTTGCTAGACCACGGGGCATCCTCACCCTATCTATTAAGCCTGCCCTGAACACTTTCTGAATAACACGAGGAAGTTGGAACTGATAGAAAAGTGTGCTTAAGTAGGCCCACAAGCAAGGGAACTTCAACCCAAGACAGTGGAAGACCCCAGTACAAAGGCTCTGGTACCATCCAAGACTGAGGAACAGTGGTTCATTTCAGAGTGGCCTTCTAGAAGAGATGCCTATCCTATCAGGCTGGTGAGTCTCTTCTACCCAACAAGAAAGGCAGTTCGATATGGGCAAGAAGTATAGGATGTTCCATGTTGACAAGTATGTGTCGACAGTAGAAGATATGTGATGAATACACCAGATTATTCTGAGCTGCTGTAGGCATAGAAGAAAGTCAAGAGACCAGAGAGGGACTGAACATCAGCTTGTATCAGCCAGCCTTAGAAGGGATCCTAATCTCTCTAGTGATAGCAGTGGTAGTGGTGGCTCGTGCCTTGGGCCAGCACATTTCCTATGAATGTCTAATAGTGATGCCACATAAAGAATTTCTTGTACACAAGTTTTATTGGCATTTATCCAAGCTTTCATGACAAGTACACAACTCCTCATATAGAAATGCAGACTAAAATATCTATGCTACATGACTTTGTCTTCCAGAATCGCGTCTCCAATTTAGTTAAATATAAACAAACACGACCATTTAACCATGACATTAAATGCTTTGATCCCCACCTTCACTTATTTTTCTGGTCTTTGAGGAGGATTAGCATCTCAGAATGGTTTTATATACTTTCATTATCACCATAACCAGTTGGAGAAGACTAACTCGATTTGATATATTTAATTTCTTAATGCAAAAACAACTGGGACAGACATTGTAACGCTCTTTCCTAGTGTAGGCGAGATCTAAAGTAAACAAAAAAAAAAATCATTATGTCTGCACAGTCTATGTGCACAGCAAAGCAGTTATCGTTGACTTCGACAGAATAGACATAGAGTGCAAGTGTATCATTGACTCTTAGTATGCGATATAGAACTTAATATTTTCATCTTTGGCAGAATAATGTAGTATTCGAGTACAATCAGCTAAGACCAATTTGAGAGTCCAAGTATCTCGACCTGAACGGGATAAATATAGAATCCGAGTACTTTCAGCATGGTCCCCGTTGGGGATTACCGTAAAAGCATAAACAAAAGACTGTAATATCATAAAGATAATGGCTCCCAAAGAAATATTAGTCCTAGATAATGACCCCCAAAAACCATTAGGGGTTACTATCTAGGAAAGATGTTAATAAGCAAAAATATTGTTTAGTGCAAGAGAATGGACGTATTATCCATGCACTGTTGGCATAAGCTAATTACAAATAGATTCTGTAAGGGGGGAGGGGGTAGTGCTGTCAGCGCACCTCATGTAGGCATTACTTAAGGTTCTTTGCAGCGTGCCTTCGGCCCCTAGCTGTAAACCCTTTCGTTCCTTTTACTATACCTTCTTTCATATTCTCTTTCTTCCATGTTACTTTCCACCCTCCTGACAGTTGATTCATAGTGCAACTGTGAGGTTTTCCCCCTGTTACACCTTTCAGACCTTTTACTGTCAATTTCCGTTTCAGCGCTGAATGACTTTAGGTCCCAGTGCTTGGCCTTTGGCCTAAATTCTATATTCAGTTCAATTCAGTGATTACAGGTAGATGTAGAATCAGTATGGTTAGCTTCGTCAGAAAAAATACAATCTGAATAGTGTCAACCTCAACAGGATAGATAAAAATCTCGATTTTGATGATCTTGACACAATAAGCGTAGACTCCAAGTATTGTCGAGTTCACCAGAGAAAACAAGGAATCTAAATAGCGCTGATGGCATCAGAATAAACATAAAATCCAAGAATTGTTGACCTTGGTGATATAAACTTCTGTAGAACCTCCACAATGCAAAGGAAATTCTAATACTGTCTACCTTGACAGAATGAGTTTGGAATCCCAATATTTTCGGTCTTGAGAGAATAAATGCAAAATCAGAGTGTTGATGATATCGACAGACTAAATCTGAATAATGCCAACTTCAGTCGAATGAATAATAAGCTTTATAAATTTAAAATCCAAACTTTGACGACTTGAGCAGAATGAAGATGGGTAGTGTGACCCGGCAGGAATTTTGAGTCGTCCTGAAAGGAGAATGGAATTACCAGTCTTGCTCTGTGGTGTGGTCAAGGGAAGAAAATTTCTGGGAATCATTATCTTTCTACAGGGATCTTTCCTAGAGAGTGACCCCCCAAGGGTTTTCGGGGGTCGTTATCTAGGACTAATATTTCTTGGGAATCATTATCTTTGATACTTACAGGGATCTTTCCTGGATAGTGACCACCAAGGGTTTTCGGAGGTCGTTATCTAGGACTAATATTTTTGGGGTTCATTATCTTTATGATATTTACAGGGATCTTTCCTTGAAACTGACTAATATTTCTTGTGGGTCTTTAGCTTTCTGTTATTTACAGGGATCTTTCCTTGAAACTGACTAATATTTCTTGGGGGTCATTATCTTTCTGATATTTACAGGGATCTTTCGTAGGTAGTGACCCCCAAGGGTTTTCGGGGGTCCTTATCTAGGACTCATATTTCTCGGGGAGTTATTGCCTTCATGATATTGAGTCTTTTGCTTATGTTTTTACGGTCATCCCCAACGGGCTTGTACCAAACACGCCGCAAAGGTGGATACATACCGGGTTAAAACCCTTGGGGGTCACCATCTAGGAAAGATCGGATTATTATTATTATTATTATTATTATTATTATTATTATTATTATTATTATTATTATTATTATTATTATTATTATTATTCATAAATAACAAACGTCCCTATGGCTTGTGATGACGATTCAAATCATAAACAATGGAGTCTTTCGAAGTGAACTTCTCAAATCATTCCATAACTAAATATAAATGGAGAGTGGAGGGTAGGGAAGATGGAGGAAGAGGGGTGGGGAGAGCTGTTGAGGGGAAAATATGGATTCAGGGAGGGAAGGGGTAAGCGTGTGTGTGTGTGTGTGTGTGAGGGTAGGGACGGGTGAGGGTGAGGGGGGGTGAATTAAGCGAGAGCTCTGTAAAGTTTTCAAAGGCATTATCTTAAAATTTTTTGAGCCTGTAACGCAATTACGGATTTTTTCAGATGAAATGCGTAATTATAGCCGATTTGAAAAAGGCATTTTCAGGAATGAAAAAGGAGGAAGTTATCCGGAATTAATCTGGACCAATATTACCTTTTTTATTCACATTTTCTCAAAAATACAAATGTAATTAACGCTCATTGAACCGAACAGGATTAATTCAATGACATAGGCCAGTTAACTGGAAACACTGGGTCGTTAGTGAGGGATGAGGGTATAGAGAGAGAGAGAGAGAGAGAGAGAGAGAGAGAGAGAGAGAGAGAGCAGCGATCGGAGCTACTGCAATGTAAATCCTGCATCAAAGGGAGTTTTGAAATAAATCTTTTGCCTCTGTTTGTCTGGAAGATTTACGAAAAAGGGCGACGGAAAATAAAACTGGTGAAAAAAGTGGCGTCGAAGAGTTGAAAAACCCCGTAAGGGCGAGAACAGCCCATTTATAAGCGGTGCAAAAACCCTTAATGACTCTGACGTGCGACTCTGAAAACCGGTTTTAATGACCTAATTTAAAGCGGACGTCGGAGGGAAAGGCGCGGTTCTAATGGTTGTTTAAAAATGAGCTTGAATTAGCTTTTTCGATTTCATCTGGAGGAGATTGTCATTCCGCTAGATATTGGAATTTGATATTTTTGGACCCCATAGTCACGCGGTGCTAAAGGCTGCTGGGAAATCTGCTGGAGGTGGCTATAAAAAAGAAGAGAATTTCCATGTCATTTTTTAGTTTTCCGTAAAAGAAAACTATTGAGATGGATATTTGTCTGTCCGTCCGCCATCAGATCTTAAAAATTGCTGAGGCTATAGGGCTGCAAATTGTTATGTTGATCATCCATCCTCCAATCATCAAACATACCAAATTGCAGCCCTCTACCCTCAGTAGTTTTTATTTTATTTAAGGTTAAAGATAGGCAATCGTGCATCTGGCACTGGTATATAAAATTCCTTGCAAGTCTTGTGACAACTTTTGTATTGGCCAAACGGGTAAAGCACTGGGAAAGAGAATAGAATAGCATAAGCAATGTATGAGATATGCACAAGGGAACAGTGGTATTTTTGTACATGTTAGTGAGAACAATCATGCCATCAATTGGGAAGGGGCAAAAAGGATTGTATATTCTAATAACACACTGAAAAGGAATATCATTGAATATAGCTTTATAAAAGAAAGTTACAGCCATAATATGAATATCAGTCAAGGGATGTATAAACTTGATCCTTTAATATCAAAAGAAATGTGTAAACTGTTTAAATTTTAGGTAGGCCGTAGAGATGTATGAAAATAAGATTATCATATTTGTAAACACAGTACGGGGGCAGCAGTGCTTATGACTTTTCCAAACTCCGCCTCCCTGACACTTGTCAGATGTGGATCTGTTGTCGCCTATGGTCGGTATGTTTATCAGTATTGTCTCCTGAGAGTATATTGTGATTTTTAGCCAAATGAGTTTTGAAGGCCACTCCTACCTTGACACCAGCCTGTGGGTAGATATGTACTCTCTAACAGTTGTGTATGTTCATCAGTACTGTTCTTGTAGTACGTATATATATTTGTGACTTCTAATACTCTGTATCAGTCCTTCGTCAATGGTTTGGAAATAAAGTTGAAACCGGTCAGGACCTACACCCCATCTCTTATTTTTCACCTGTGGTAATGATATATATATATATATATATATATATATATATATATATTATATATATATATATATATATATATATATATATATATATATATATATATATATATATATATATATATATATATATATATATATATATATATATCCCCACAGGTGAAAAAATGAGAGACTAGGTGTAGGTCCCATTTGGTTTCAGCTTTATTTTCAAGACATTCCCAAAGGGCTGATATGTAGTGGTAGAAACCACAGAATTTAACAGAGACATTACGGACGAACATACACAACCTTTTAGGACTTCAATCCACTACAAAGAGGTTTAGAGAGCAGCTTCTCAAAAACATGTACTTACTGGCTGCTCTCAGCATGACTTATATATAAATATTAAACACCCTTCCTGACATACCAAACTCTTGTCTGAGAACTTTTTTTTACTACAGAATATTTAGTCTTACATGTACTTGTTTTGGGAACAACTTCTTTTGTATGATTTCTGCTTTTGTATCATTTCTGCTCATGTAAACAGAGTTTTTACTTGCTGCATTGCTGAAAGTACATCGGTGAAGGAATAGGCAAGATCCTTCAACTCTTAACCAATGGTTGATATAAAGAAAACTCTACTGATGGGTACGTTCCAGGAATGCTGCAAGAAAACTCTACTGATGGGTACGTTCCGGAATGCTGCACTGATGGGTATGTTCCAGGATTGCTGCAAGAAGACTGCTGATGGGTACATTCCGGGAATGCTGCAAGAAATCAGTATCCAGAGGAAATAATATCCAGGCTAATACTAGTCACAGTCGACCATGAAAGAAGCAACAAAGGCATTTAAAAAGAACAGTGACTAGAGAGGGTACTTGTCATTACATACATAAGCGACTCTAAGAATCTGAGGTAATTTTTGGTGGTGATGAACAATACAATTTTTCACTGCATGCATAATGCATGAATTCATCTTTTTCAAGAAATTATAAATCCCTTAGAGCTTTCTGAGGATGAATGTATTGCCCTAAAAATTAGTGTGCCATCTTTAACACTTAACGGAAACCAGTGACTGAAGGCCTGGAATAAGACATATTTATGCATGGATGAAACTGTCCGTTGTGATCCTCCTGTTTCTCTGCAAGAGGTCGAAACGGATACACAAACATCTGAAAATGTAGTACTGTACTTTCAATGCCCTGTAGGGAGGGTAGTGCTGTCAGTGCACCTCATGCGGTGCACTGTAGGCATTCCTTAAGGTTCTTAGCAGCGTGCCTTCGGCCCCTAGCTGCAGCCCCTTTCGTTCCTTTGATTGTACCTCCTTTCATATTCTCTCTCTTCCATCTTGCTCTCCTCAACCCTCTCCTAAGAGTTGATTCGTAGTGCAACTGTGAGGTTTTTCACCCATTACACCTTTCAAACCTTTTACTGTCAATTCCCGTTTCAGCGCTGATCAACCTCATAAGTCCCAGTTCTCTGCCTTTGGCCTAAATTTTATATTCAATTCAATTTTTATTCAGTTCAATGTACCTTCAGTGACCAGACATTCACATAGAATACAAATAACAATGGGGAGAGAAAGGCAAATAGATAACCACCCATCAATGAGGAATGGAAAAATGTTAACATCAGTGAAGAGGTAAAGAACACTAATGATGACACTATAGTAAATATACCACAGGTTTTGCGTGATGGAAAGCAGATGCCAGCTAACACTTAACATTCCTTGGTTATGAATGTGGTATTAAGGTTAAGGTTAAAGTCCTCCTGGGCCTCGCAAGGCTCACAGGGCTGGGCTGAACTCCGGTTTCTTAGGCCAACAGCGAGTGAGGAAGGAGTCCCGTTTCCTATGACACGTGGCCAGTGTGTCTGTCGCTAGGCCCACTGTTTAACCCCCCGCCCAATGGCTGGTACCTATTTTCTTGCTAGCCTTCTCAAGTTTTCAGACCGCTAGGATGGCGTGCCACCGGGTTTATGCAATGGCGCCATCCCCAAGCCACCACTGAGCAGCGGGATTTGAACCCCTGGTCCTCTCGACTGCTAATGAATGTGGCAAAGAATGACGTTATAAGAATTATGATAAATAAAGAGAATTTAAATGAGAGTTTATCACCAAGTTTCTAAAGAATTGTAAATGAATTATTTTAATGACTAGAAAGAAAAAAAGATAGATGGATTGATACTGTGCATATTTTGTGATTTTATGTAAACCTTTGATCCTAATTATATTTTCTTGCTACAAAGACTGCCCTTCAGCAAGTGTATATATATAATCCTTTTATCCTCTTATTGTACGTCAAGTTGAATGCTTAATTACTCACCTTTTCGCAACGAGAACATCCTCGTCTTTGTAATAAATGTCATTAGAAAGAGGAAGAAAAAGAGGCGTCTGGGTGAGATGCAAAATGTCATTTATTCCGAACAAAGGAATACAGAATATTACATTACCTGACATTTTCGTACATGAAAGAATAAAGTGTTTTGGCGTCGTAAAAACGCGCACAAAAGGACTGTGCGGAAAAACTTCCAGAGCCCTGACAAAGCGACTGAATTGGCGCATTTATTTTGGCGCACCCAGAACTTCCAGAAAATGAGGGAAATGTGGCAGTTTTCTCTCCTGTGATCAAAAAGGCACGTCTAAAAAAGGAAAATACTTGAAAGCTTTGACTAAATGAAACATTGCCCTAGAAGATAAAATGAGGGCACCTTTTTGCCTGCCAGGGTTTGCACCGAATGGGTATATAATTCCAGTTATCACTGAATTTGTTTATGATACAGTTGGTATACTGGATGCCCTTTTATATCATTTTCATACTCCGTTTTCAGATTTCAGCTTCATAATCAGTCTCTCTCTCTCTCTCTCTCTCTCTCTCTCTCTCTCTCTCTCTCTCTCTCTCTCTCTCTCTCTCTCTCTCTCTCTCTCATTATTAATAGTTTTCTCTCCCATTGTAAACACATGAATTTCTTTTCAAGAGTAAGAAGCTGTTGAGTCGACTCAGAATGAGGAAATTGTAAATTGTGTTTAAAATTAGAGAAGATATGTTTGATTTAGGCCTTCGTTTTCTCTAATAGAAAATCTTTGCAGTTAAGGTCCAAAGGGTGAAATTGGTACTTAATGAATATAACTAAATTGTGTTTACTACTATTCACAAAAAAAGAACACGAGTAAAAAAAAAAAAAGAAAATAATCAAATGCAGCGCAATTTTGGTCTCTTGCGAGACATTGTGAATTTTGCCTTCAGAGAAAGCCTTGATGAACTATTGTTCTTCTTCATATTCTTCTTCTGCTTTGTTTGTTTTAGATTTTTGTAGAAGGAAACTATTGTGCCGACTCTTTCTGTCCGTCCGCACTTTATTCTGTCCGCACTTTTTCTGTCCGCCCTCAGACCATAAAAACTACAGAGGCTAAAGGGCTGCAAATTGATATGTTGATCAGCCACCCTCCAGTCATCAAACATAGCAAATTGCAGCCCTGTAGCCTCAGTAGTTTTTATTCTATTTAAGTTCAAGTTAGCCATGATCGTGCCTCTGGCAACGATATAAAAACTGCCACCACCATGCCGTGGTTAAAGTTTCATGGGCCGCTGCTCATGCAGCATTATACTGAGACCACCGAAAGATAGATCTGTTTTCGGTGGCCTTGATTACACGCTGTACAGAAAACTCGGTTGCGCCGGAGAAACTTTGGCGAATATTTTACTTTTTTTTTCCTTTATAAGTAACCCCGTTGGATGGTGGGTGTAATTAAGCCGGAATTACGCCAATATGGGCTCTTGCACAGCGACGGCCGATAAATGACGATAAGGTATTGAAAGTGCAGACCTTGATGACAGCCCCAGTCAATGGAATAGATTGCCTCACCAAATGTAATGTCTCTTCATTTTGTCCTAACTGCAGCTGAGAACAAAAATTCCGGACTAGATTCCATTTCTGCATCGTAGACATGACGGGCGAAAAGCACATAAGTTAATCCTTAAGTGTCCTGTTAACAAGCGTGTACAAATAGGTACTTTTAATCTAAAAACCTTTGCTTCCCGGCCTAACTAACGCTCACACTGCTCATCAGTCGTTGGGAACTTCTACAGAAGCTTGATTAAATTTCACTCAGTGGTATGGTTCTACCGGGTCAGGATGGATCAGATGTTATCCTCCTGAATACAAGTTGCTCGTGATAAGAATAATTCCAAAATTGTGTGTTAGAAAGGACTGTAGTGAAAGGAGTTTGTCGATTTGGTCACCCTTGGACAACCAGTGATGATGGGCTCCCTAGGGACTTCTGAGGATTGGTGTTTAATCCAGAGGGCTGATTAGATTACTTAATGTTGTAACAAACCCAACTCGGTTTGACTTAACTTTCATATGATCTGCTTCCTAGCTTATTTTTAGTATAGATTTGCTGAAAAAAGATGGTTATCAAAGGACACAGGGTCCCATTGATAATACATTTCATAAACAAACAGTAACAATCATTACTCAACAGAAGCAATACCCAAAATCCAATACACAGAAAACTAGCGGCTAAAGATCGGGAAAACTTCACGCTAAATATAAATTTCCTTTGAGCAGTAACCAGACAACTGAACAACCTGTTAAGAGGGTTGTTAAATATTTGCATGAAAGCACAAAATAAACAAATTACCCTGTGACCACACTCACAAATTAAAAACATTTGTACGTAATACAGCCTTACCCTAGTGACTGCGTATGAAGAAAATGTTTATGCTTACTCTTGTATCTAGTGTTACAGCACATGAATAACCTTTGACACGAGGATTCTGGTGTTTTTCAGAAACTGCACCAGAATAATATTCCAGAGACAAGAAAGAAATAAAAAAAAAACAACATTGCAGTATCCAAAAGAGGCATCCATCCATTCAGTGTCGTTCTGTTGATAGGGCCTTTCTTATGAAAAATAATTATTTTTAGCAAACTCGTTACCTGTATTGTAAAAAGGAATCTATATATGTCTAAACGAGAGAGAGAGAGAGAGAGAGAGAGAGAGAGAGAGAGAGAGAGAGAGACTCGTCAAAACATTTTACAGCCAGAACGACAACACAAATTGAATTCGGGTTTATCAACAGCCCCGAGCCACGGAGAGTGAATTCCATCTCGAAAGAAGAATGAAAAGACAACATTTTCGAAATGCAATAAAAAATATCTATTTTCTGCCTGAACGTTTCTTCTTGTTTTCCAACTACCGCAACCCTCTTATGGTTTTATTTTAGTTGTGTTACACTCGCACCACTTAACATATACTTATATGGAATCTACTGGTCACTTTTCACCAGATACGTATGTAATTGTAATAGGCACAATGCCCTCTTAACTTCTCGAATTCTTCGCTCTTTGTGGATACGTTTGTCATTACAAAGCCTATGGACCCAAGTGCAAGAAATACGAAGCAATTCTGATGTCCGGTAGCGGAAAACGAACCCTGGTCCAATAATCAAAACGAGGTCACGTTGCCGACCTGACCGTGAGAAGGATAAAAAGTCTCTTGCCTCTCGTATATATATATATATATATATATATATATATATATATATATATATATATATATATATATATACACATATATATATATATGTATATATATACCTGTCGAATTCAGATACATTAGAGCTGATATAGACCCGTCCTCATCATCTTCGTAACCAAGTGGGCAATCGTTTTCATTGCTTTTTAGGCTGAAATATGTATATGTTACAGATTTGTGGACTAAGCAACTCATTTAGGAACATGTGTTCCCCGAAGGCTAGTACTAAACATGGCAAAGCAGTGATTCATCTATACTGTTTCTCCGTGTTTAGTAGTAGCCCTTGTGGGGTTAAATGTATTTTGCCGTGTTTACTACTTACCCCTGGGTGATCAAATGTCCGTAAGTGCATTTTGATCCATAGAGCGTCAATCACTGGAGTGGCGATCTCCCTCCCGAGCTTGTGCCCTCGGGCAGCCATATTGAAAGGTCTCGGTCCAGCTCATAGTCCTATACTTTATTACAGTTATTATTTTTACTGTTATTTTCAGCTTTTTTACTGTTATCATCATCTTATTATATTAGTATTATTATTTTTTTACCATTATTATTATTGTTGTTGTTGCTATTATCATTATTATTTATTATTACCTGACCCAATTCACAGAGAGAAATGACCTTACAACAAGAGGCTGGCCTAAGTACTCCAACCGTTGTGGTCAAGGCCCAAGCATCTGCTCTTGGATCTAAGCAATGTCTAGCATAAATGGTTCCTGTAAATTACAGAAATTTCTTTGCATACAGTAACTAAATACCAACTAAACAGTAATGTACAATCACTAAACACTAACACTTATTATACACTCACACTCACTAAACACACACACTTACTATACACTCACACTCAATAACATTAAACACTCATTGAATACTCAACACTCACTAGGCACTCACCGAACACTAAATGCTCGCCAAAAACTCATAAAACACTAAATGCCCACTAAATACTCACTGTACCCTAAACACTCGGTAAACATTCACTAAACACTCACTTAATCATAAACATTCATTAAACACTAAATTTTCACTATGCACTAAACATTCGCTAAGTACTCACTATACACTAAACACTCACGAAACACTCATTATACACTACACTTAATAAGCCCTAAACACTCATTAAACACTAAATACTCACAAAACATTAAATGCTCATTAAATCCCTAAACACTAAACAGTCACTGAACATTCACTAATCACTCACTAAACAGTTACACTAAACATTCACTAAACCTCAAATACACACTAAACTTTCACTGAGTACTTACACACTAAACATTCACTAAACCCTAAACACTCACTAAACACTTACTAAACATTCACTAAACCCTAAGCACTCACTAAACATTCGCTGAATACTCACACACTAAACATTCACATTGACAAAACATTCACTAAACCCTAAATGCTTACTAAAAATTCACTGACTACTTACTAAACACTTGCTAAACACTAATATTCATTAAACATTCACTAAACCCTAAACATTCAGTAAACACTTACAAACTAAACATTCACTAAACTCTAAACACTCACTAAACATTCATTGAATACTTACACACTAAACATTCACTAACTTTCACAAAACATTCACTAAACCCTAAACACTTAAACATGCAATAAACACTTACTCATTAAACATTCACTAAACACTTACTAAACATTCAGGATGCAAAAATTCACGATCCCACTAAGCCCTTGTTCAATTTGTGTGCTTACCAGACCTTCAAAGATGGCTGCAAGGCTCTGTAGCGCTGCCCTGGTGGAAGACCACCCAACTATGTAATACTGGAATACAGATGGCACCCATATATATATATATATATATATATATATATATATATATATATATATATATATATATATATATATATATATATATATATATATATTGTTACAGACTGGATGTGGTTTGATAAGAATTTAAACACAAAATTATAATTGATGCTGCCACGAAACCAGGGAGTCCAGTTTGTAAGCAAAAGGGGATTTAATTGAAGACTTACCTCAGAATTTCCTGGAATGCAAATTAAATGTGGGAGGTCGCCATGTAGGAATTTAGAATTCTGTTACCAGTTTACAGGGATTTGTTTACAGCAACTTAGAAATCAACATTAGCAAATCAACATTTAGACACAATACACCATAATCCCTGAGGGGCAGATTCAGAATAGGACACAGTAACAATAATGACATGAATTGGCAGCAAGCAAGTGGATAAAAAATGGGGCCAATCTGCAATAATCAGTTCAATGATAATAATCACATTCAGTCTGCCCTGATTACGTGAAATAGTAATGCAAATGATGGCGTTCCAGGATGGAGGAATACTTCATAAGAACAGTTGGCCACAACGGAAACTTCTCCGAACTACGACCAGGAATTATTTGAATTTGGGTGGCAGGCGGATAATGATGCATAGATCGCGATCGTGCCACGTGTCCCTCCTGAAAGAGAGGTTCTGAGTTAGCCCTGCTCAAACTAAGGGAAATGGAATCTTCCTACAGAAGATTACCCAATACACGTTCTTAAATACAACACATAACGTAGCCTAGAAGGTGCTTTTAATGAAAGCATGTAAATATGATCTGAGAATCGGAGCAGCATGTGTGTTAACAATGAACACGTAATTATATGCGCCCAAAGTTAACTTACGCTGTTACAACTTAAATAACTTAAATAGCCCTTAGATTGCACTGGTGGAGGGATAAGTGATTGTTATTTCGGGATCTTTACTTGAGTTCAAGGTACGTAAATGGCAAGGGAGGGGATACAGGTAGGATTCTAACAAAGGGAAGATTGTTCTGTGGAGGAAGAGGTTAAAAGTTAAAGAAATGGACTGGTTAGAAGATTGAGTAAAAGGGGATAGGGCTGGTCTTTGACTGCTCGCAAATGTACGAACCTTTTATGACTGTTATAGGCGCCTACAACCATTCCAGGTCCCTTGTTTGAAGACAGTCCGGCCCGCAGAGATGGAGGAACCCGCAGCGCTTCTGCTGCAGATGAGGTCAGAAGCAAGTCTCTGCCCTGCTTTTGAAAAGCAAGTCGCATTCGGCGTCGGGCGGGGGCAGCCAGCTGTACCTGCAAGCATGTCAAAAGGCCAGCAAGGAGGGTATGGAAAAAGCACACTTATCATTATATGCCTATGGAATAAAAGACTACCTGTTCCCCAGCCCTAAATGCCCTTCTGCCCTTCCCAATCCCTACATGTCTCCCCATCGCGTGATGGGGGGAAAGGGGGTTTTGGTATTGTTCTTTTGGATCGTGTGATGTTGGGGGTAGGTATGGAAGTCCCGACACCTAACTAATGGCTGTTGAAGGGTTCAAATAAATGCGGTTTCCCTGAGACGCCCGACTGGAGAAATAGGGGGAATAACAGATTAATTCCCAATTACATGATGGAATCAAAGCTACAGGGAGGGAGGAATGTATATCCTGACAATATATATATATATATATATATATATATATATATATATATATATATATATATATATATATATATATATATATATATATATATCCTCTATGATTTGATCTCCCAGGGGCTAGTATTAAACACGGAGAAATAATGTAGATGAATCACTGTTTCGCCGTGTTTAGTACTAGCCCTCGGGAGCATATATTCCTAAGCCGAATTATTCATTACACAGATTCCATTGGGATTTCGTGATATCCCTGGATTTCACATATTCCCAGTAACATATATAGAATCTACTGGTCACTTCTTACCAGATGTTAACGGACGAAAAAGTCGTATCTTTATGGCCATTGCAGACCATCTACTACAATCGTTGAATCATCATCGGTAAAAATGGAACAGCGAGAATTCAGACATTTCATCGATTGAGGAGATGCGATGCCACCGCCTCTGGTAAAAATTGAAATGTTTGATGAATAACCTAATAGAGGTCTTTCATATTTCATAATGCGATCCTATTAAAAGGGATTTATTTGCCGAAGGCCGTGAACGGGTTCAAATACCTTTTGGTCTGTCACTCGGGTCTGTAGACATGTCTTCGTTAGTCTTTTATGTTTTCGTTTGTATGTAGTTGTTGATGTTTTTTTATATATATAATTTTATTATATGAAGCACTTACGATGTTAATTTTCAGTTTTCTGAAAAGGAGATTATTGTGCTGGCTTTGTCTGTCTGTCCGCACTTTTTTCTGTCCGCCCTCAGATCTTGGAAACTACTGAAGCTAGAGTCTGGCAACGATATAGGCCAGGCCACCAACGGGCCGTGGTTAAAGTTTTGTGGGCCTGGCTCATACAGCCCACAGCATTATCCAGAGACTACCAAGAGATAGATCTGTTTTCGGTGGCCTTGATTATACACTTTTTTTTTTTTTTTTACATCTTCTGTTCTGTCTTCAATTTCATTCATCTCCTGATGCTCATATTAAAGGACTAAATGAACTTTACCAGCCATTCGCAAATGACCTCGCTTCACCTCTTTAGCCAGGTTCTCCTGCACAAATTCATAGGAAAATTTTGCGTTTTGAGAAAAACAGTGTGGTCGTGAAACATTGAAAATATCACGCCGTTCTAAGGGAAAATTTTGGCTAGGGTTACCTATAATGTCTATCTATAAATAAGAACAGCAAGCAAACTACTCCCTTTCAGCTCCTACTGTATCCTTTAACTGTACCTCCATTTATATTCTCTTTCTTCCATCTTGCTATCCACCCTCTTCTAACAATTGTTTCATAATGCAACTGCGGAGTTTTCCTCCTGTTTTACACCTTTCAATCCGTTCTGGTCTCAATATCCCTTCCAGCGCTGATTGACCTCATAGGTCCCAGCGCTTGACCTTTGGCCTAAATTCTATATTCTTTCCTTCCAGACCATTTCTTCATCGACCATATCATGCCATTCCCCTCATGAGCAAACTCAATCATTTTCAAAATATTCAAAGCCATTTTTGCACCACTCCCCTCCACAGTAAAGCTACTTTGGAATTCACTTCTGCCAGTTAATGTTCTTATATACAATATCTCTACCCATTTCTATCAGCGTACCCAGTATATTCTTCTATGAGCTTGTTGGTGCGCGCTGCGCACGCTGGAACCCGCAGCTACTGCCTCCCCTACCCTCCAGATACCTTACCTACCCCGCCTCCCACCTGGGGCGGACAAACAGGCTTTTAGGAGGAGGGTCGATTTCTCCCCTACCCTCCCGCTCCCCCTACCTACCCCGCCCCCCACCAGTGCGGACAAGCCGGTTTGCATGGGGTGGGTGGCTGTGTCATGTCTCCCCTACTGTCACCCACGGGATGAAAAACAAGATCCACTCGGATTTTATTAGTATAGTGTGAAAATTATAGCTATTTCTAGTTTCCTTACAGCACTGAAACTTCCTTTTTCGAAATATAAATCATCATCAGTGTATATCCCACATCTGATTTTCTTATGGCGAGTGAAAAAGACGTGAAAGAATTCAGCTTAGGAACAACAAAGTAAGTCTCCTTGACAAGAAGCATATTAGATTGTCCAGCAATTTTCCCCAAAGCAGGCGGAATAAACATGGCGTATTTTCCTTGTATGTGGTGATGCAAGAAAGATTTCCCACAGCCTTGACAATGTAAAACCTTGGTTACATTCTGGAGGATGGCGGACAAAGATCTATCCGTTCCAACGAATAGGAACTCCGCCCCCCCCCCATGAGAGAGCAGAAATGCGCAATTACAAATTACAAGTCCCGTGTGGGAACGCCTGTTTGTTTGTGTCTCTGCAGCTCCGGCAGTCCGCGAATAATCCTGAGTGTGTCACAGTGATAGACACTAATTATGCAAAGTTGACAGGTTGTCACGGCTTAGCGTGCGCGATGTTTTTGCCATTATCTCACCTTGCCTCTCTCTCTCTCTCTCTCTCTCTCTCTCTCTCTCTGTTCTTAGAGTAAACTGAGAATTGCTCAGCAGATGCTTAAAAATCTCAGTTCGGATTATAATTGGAAGCGCTGACACAAAATGAAAATATTCGGGTAATTGGAATTTTTTTTTCATTTGCGTCATATCAAGAATTGGAAAAGAAGTCTGTGAATGGTGCCACTGCTTCAGTTTGAAAATAATAATAGTGATGAGGGTAATTGCCGTCTCATTGGTGTGAAACTGCTGATTTGTAATCTCTGTTCTTCATCTTATCCTTTCCTCAATTACTAGTTCTCAAGTCAAGTATCGACGTTGTAGGTAAGGCCGGTTTGTGCATCCACATTATTAGGAAATATCATTTATCTCCTATATATACACATTGTGTGTGGGTGTGTGTGTATTACACTTTATAACTAATTTTTGGGTTGACTCCAGATGTTATTCCCCTTCTGAGCCCGTCTCTAGTCTCGGGACTTTAACTCCTATGGCAAGGCTGTTGACCATAGATCTATTAGAATCATATACACTATATGTGTGAGCGAGTGGGTACACAAAACACATACATTAACATTTATATATATAATTGGATTAATATATATATATATATATATATATATATATATATATATATATATATATATATATATATATATACACAGTATATAATACACACATACATATATATAGAGTCTAATATATATATATATATATATATATATATATATATATATATATATATATATATATATATATATATATATATATACATATATATACACAATATATATATATACATATACATATGTATATATGTATGTATGTATGTATTATATATATATATATATATATATATATATATATATATATATATATATATATATATATATATATATAAAATATTACATTTCATAAGACTGAAGTGCACCCACCACAAGCCATTTCAGTATTATTATTTCATAATTAGCTCTGCTAAGGGTGATCATTAAATATCTCATTTATGTTGACAAAGTAGCTTTAGACTAATTTCTCCGTCTGTGGTGTTAACAGTTGGAGCGATCATTGTTTGCACCGCAGGCTACTTGCAAAATTCCCCCAGGCTTAGTTCTTTGTTGTACCTGAAATAACATCAGTTAATAAGTCTCTTTATTCCTGGGTTTGTTGTTAGGCGGCAAGTAAACTGTTGGGCTTGCTAACCCGAAAACATCGCTTGCACTGTCATCATTCTGCCCCTGCTACTTCTCTGTTGAATTTGCTGCAGTACTGAAAATCAGTGGAAATCAAAGTTACCGGGTCCAGTACTGTAACTGGTATAATATTGACTACACCAAACTTCAATGCAATGTAATATTCAACGGCGAGAAGCTTGCCCACATTCGTTTGTCAGACACAATTTGGAAAACAAAATATTCGATGGTTGAGGGTGGTGAAGGCTTCCGAATTGAAACCAGCAAAAATGAAGGGCGTCAAACAGGTTGATCTAATAATGCTAATCTTTCTTTTTTTTTCCCCTTTTCTATAGTTTATGTAATAGTGTGTTGGTCACATTACTGGTTTTAAGTATGAAATTTGTAAACATGAATTGTCCTCTGTCCGTTGGAGGAAGTACATCAATTAGATGCTTCTCTTACAGTTTACAACAAAATTTAACTTTGTTTTGAAACTTTGCTATGCAAGCACAATTGATCTCATTGCGACTAACCGCTTGTCATTCTCGCCCTTTGAAAACACTAATTTGTAAATGAGGGACATTTCTTTCATTTCCTAAAATTTAAAGTTTTCAAAAATAAATTTGACTTTGGTAGCCATTCGTCATGAAAGGTTGTTAGGTACCTTTGGGACGCGGCTTTCATTTCAGTTCTGTACTTTAATGCTAAGTCGCCTCGGAAATAAAGATCTGTCTTGTTTAAACACACACGAGAGAGAGAGAGAGAGAGAGAGAGAGAGAGAGAGAGAGAGAGAGAGAGAGAGAGAGAGAGAGAGATTATCCCTTTCAAGTATTTGATTGAAATATCTGTATGACTCAACATTAACGTTATATAGTATAAATAATTATATGATTCATCTTAACCTACTGTAACATTATGCTCCTCCAAAAAGTAAGTAGAATATTAGCTCTGGCATTCGATATTTAAGAGAAGATACACAAGCTGACAAGTAACAACGGTTTGTAACGGTTTCCAGATTCAAGTCATGACCAGGGGTCAATAAAATAAAGTAAATAGAAATAAATTGCAATGTAGAACTTGACCGTTAAGCGCCATTTCTAATGGATTAGTTTAGATTAACCTGATTTATGCCAGCATGGGTCTTGAGTGTGAAAGGAATTTGGAGTTCTGATGTGGACCTCCGGACTCATGGCAACCAGCAGAGACGCCTCTCCTGTTCGCGTGCACACTCTCAGCTTCTCATTTTGTGAAAGCTTCCAGGCTTTGGGTGTCTTATGGTCCACCCCAAGGGCAACAATGATCTCTGCTTTCATAAATGTTGCTTGATACAAATACATTGACCTCTTGGCTTCTGGCTCTATTTGAAGTCCAGTAAACCTTCTATGTAAGTTGCCGCATCCAAGGGACCGAAACTTCTTTTATGACCGAGCTTGCTTTGGCCAGCTATAGCCATATCTTGACTCTTCACCATAAATTCAAACAAAATGGTATCACTTATGAAAAATATCCTAGTTGATTGAATGGAGTTGACAGCAAGTTAAGAAGCCAATGAAATAGTTACTGCCTTATATTTATTTATCGGTTGTGAAAAGCATAAAGTTAATATTTACATACGTTAGTTAATAGAGCAACATATAAGTTCAGTTAACATTATCCACAATTTCATACGTTAGTTAATAGAGCAACATATAAGTTCAGTTAACATTATCCCCAAAATTGTCCAGTAAAGGGGCAGTCAACTAAAATTTTATAGTTAAGAAATGAGGTAGAATACGTAACACAGACCATAGCAGTCCCCAATTACAGATGAGATCGCAAATCCTCAGAGAGAGAGGAAGAGAGAGAATACAAGAAAATTCGCCCTTTTTCCCCAATGAGAAGGACAACAGCATTTGCCTGTATCTCAGTTCTTGAATGGATTCCCAGCAGTAAAAGCAAATGGAGCATTTTGCAAAACAGCGGAGGAAATAAAGATAGCAACTTTGGCCCTTACAGGCATCCACTTTCTTATTTGGCATTCAAAAGGTGGAGACAAAAGTGAAGAGAATTATAGTTGCTGTTATTACTGATATTACCTTCGTCAGTGGGGTGGACGGGGGGCGTTCATGTCTACCTGTCTGTCTAGCTGACCGTCTGTTTGTCTGCATTACCTGAAACAATGTGCTGGTTTTGATGAAACATGGTGCAAAATCTTATTGCGGAATCTTCCCGTCATGATTAACTTTTTAAGGGAATCTATCAAAGTTTTTTAAGGGAATCTATCAATGGGTTTTAAGGGAATCTATCAAAGGGTTTTAAGGGAATCTATCAGGTTTTTAATGGAATCTATCAAAGGTTTTCAAGGGGATCTATCAAAGGTTTTTAAGGGAATGTATCAAAAGTATTTAATGGAATCTATCAAAGGTTTTTAAGGGAATCTATCAGAGGTTTTTAAGGGAATCAATCAAAGGTTTTTAAGGGCATCTATCTAAGGTTTTTAAGGAAATTGATCAAAGGTTTTTAAGGGAACCTGTCAAAGGTTTTTAAGGGAATCTATCAAAGGTTTTTAAAGGAATCGATAACGGGTTTATAAGGGAATCGATCAAAGGTTTTTAAGGGAATCTATCAAAGGTTTTTAAAGGAATCGATCAGAGGTTTTTAAGGGAATCGATCAAAGGTTTTTAAGGGAATCTATCAAAGGTTAAAGGTCAAGAGGACATTTTTTTTATGCTGAGATTTTACGCATTATTTTCATAGTGATAAGTTGTAAGGGGGATTCAATAATAAACTGTTGTGCCAATTTCAGATTTATATGGTATCAAATCTGGACACTTTCACTTGAAAGGCAAGGATGCTACTGATCACACCACAAGGCTTTTGTGCTCGGACGCACAATTCTTATGATTATTATTATTGAAGACCCACGATAATTACGGTAAAATCTAAGTGAGCTTCTTTACTCTTGACCAATTTACAATCTTAATTATCATTAACGATTTTTGCCCGTCAGACTAAGCAAAGAGTCCTCATCAGGTTAAAAAGTGTAGCAGTGAGGGTGGCACCTTATGGCGGTTCCAGTGATACAGTTGTGATACTGACTTATATTTTAGGATGAGGTAGCAAACATTCTTTAATACACTTACTATCTATCCATTTAACTGTTTAACTGTGTTTTTTTTATGTAGATATCTTTTGTAATGATAAAATCCGAGTGGATCTTGTTTGTCCTTCCCCAGGTGACAGTAGGGGAGACATGACAGCCACCTGCAAATCGGTTTGTCTGCCCCGGGTGGGGGCGGGGTAGGTAGGGGAACGGGGGTTTAGGGGAGGCATTCACCTTCCTCCAGCAAACCGCCCCATTGGGGCAGGGGTAGGCAGGGGATCGGGATGTTGGGGGAGACAGCAGCGCCAAGCTCCAGCGGGCATAGCGCGCACCAACAAGCTCGTCATTAATAATAAGCTACAAATACTTCATTCCTTCACAGTGTCCTCGAACTTACTTGGATACCCTTACTTCTTGTATGCATTGAATCAGAACGGAACGTATATGAAGAATCTCTTACTGGATAGTGTTCGAACCCACACGTTAGGTGAGAGTGAGATTAACATGGCTCATAGAGTTGAGAACATCCAAAAAAAGTATATCTTAGTTTAACCAGACCACTGAGCTGATTAACAGCTCTCCTAGGGCTGGCCCGAAGGATTAAACTTATTTTACGTGGCTAAGAACCAATTGGTTGCCTAGCAAGGGGACCTACAGCATATTGTGGAATCCGAACCACATTATGACGAGAAATGAATTTCTATCACCAGAAATAAATTCCTCTAATTCTTCACTGGCTGGACGGAGACGCGAACGCTAACCGAGAGCTCTAGCCACCCCTCGAAAGAAGAGCTGAGAACATCAAAGAGTGTGGTGGTATAGAATGGAGAGGTCTTTGTAACATGATATTGAACTTGCTTATATCACGTGCAAGCTGTAGAATCTTGGATATTATTATTATTACGAGCTTGATGGCGCGTGCTACGCTGCTGGAACCCGGCGCTGCCCATCATGTCTCCCTTACCCTCCCAATCCCCTACCTACCCCGCCCGACAAACAAGTTTGCAGGAGTGGGGTGGATGCGTCATGTCTCCCCTACCTACCCCGCTCCCACCTGGGGCAAACAAACAAGTTTGCAGAAGGAGGGTGGTTGTGTCATGTCCCCCCTACCCTTCCAATCCCCTACCTACCCCGCCCCCACCCAGGACGAACAAACAAGAAAGATCCACTCGGATTTTATTATTATTATTATTATTATTATTATTATTATTATTATTATTATTATTATTATTTCAGGAGAAAACCCTCTTTTAAGCAGGTAATGTTAAATGAAATTGCTGCATCAGCTGCATTTAATTTGTATAGAGTCTTCTCTATTTTTCTAATTATTGCTTTTTCTCTGCTACCGCATCGGATGAGAAACATTCCGATGTTGTTCATCTTCAGGAGGGAAATAGTCGAAATGCAGGGACTCCATATATCTGTGTATTTAAATATGGAGGACATAATCAGTAGCGTTTTCTACAGTGTATGTATTTGTCAATTAGAGTATACAATTATTTCACCAACGTTTCTCTGAGTTCCAACTGGGTATGATCACGGCTGAGGGTAGGAGTAGATAGATGTTGATGGACGAGTCTACTCAATATATAGTCAGGGGTCAGCAGGGGGGAGGCCCCTTGCTGAATTTTGATTGGCCAGGGCAGGGTGCTGGTCTCCTATTGGGTGGTGAAAGTTTTCTTCAAGCCAACTCTTCAGGCATGAAGATCACGCTGCTGCAGTCTCGCTGACTGGCGGGATAGGGGCATGGCATCACTGGGCAGTGCGTGGTGTCACAGCCTGGTGTTTTCCTACGTCTGTTCCCATTGGTGGCAGGATTGTTCGTCTGATCTGGTGTTTCTAGGCCAGCGGTGTCGCTTGTTCTGGTGTCAGTTGCAGGTCTTGGTATTATTGTCCTTATATTTGTAGGAAGGAAGAGCACTTCCTGCGTCATATGAAGAGAGGGCTTCTCTTTGCTGGATGAGGAGCACCTCCAGTAGTCATAGACGTCGTGAGTCTGTGGCTCTCCCAATTATCGTGGTGTTTTTGATAATTCTGCCATGGGAAATGACGTCCTGGTGTGAGTTTCTAGTATGGATTTTTATCGATCCTTTTTGTGCATGACATGATATCCTCTTCGAAAGTTCCATAGTGGTCATACCAATGTATGAATCAGGAAATCCACAGACAGGGCATTTAAACTGGTAAACCACATAAGTTTGTTTCAGAGGATCGCTTTTCAGTGGGGTTGGGTTATTTTTCATGATTAAATCTCTCATGTGCTGATTTTGATAGTTGACGATGAGGTCCGCTTGGTGTCAGCTCCGGTGGGAAATATGTTTTCTGCAGTGATTTTCTTCATGATATCTTCATCTTCTCAATATCACGGGTGCATTCTTGCTTTGTAGTACAGCTTGATTTTCTCCTGGGGTTGGGGCTGCGGCCTCTCTCGCTCATTGTACCATCGATCCAGCGCTGCATGTACTTTTCTGTTTACTTGCTTGTTGGAGTGCCCGTTGTTAATGAGCATCTGGGAGATCGCGGTCGAGTTTTCGGTGCATGTCCTGCCAGGTAGAGCAGTGAGTAAGGGCCCTCTTCACATAGGCCTTGATGGTTGTGTTCTTATACCTCTGCTTGGTATAAACAGAGGACCTTAGGCTGTCTTCAGTCTTGCAGATAAGGACGTCGAGGAAGGGAGCTGGCTGTTACTGCTGAATTCGATGGTGTAATTCAGGGAACTGCACTGCTGGAATGTGTGGCGGATAGCTTCTATCTCATTTTCGTCGTCGGCTTGCGCGAAGATGTCGTCTATGTATCGGGAGTATTTGCTCAGTTTTTGTGTATGGGAAAAGACTCATTCCTCCATGATTCCCACGTAGAAGTTCGCAAAGATGACACCCAAAGGCGAGTCCATCGCCACCTCATCTTTCTGCCTTTACATCTGGCCCTTATGTGTGGAAAAAGGGTCTTCCTAGTGCATATCTCGAGAAGGGCCCACATAGATCCTTCCAGGATATTCAGTTGAGGCGTAGAAGGGTCCTTATAGACACGGTCAGTGATGAGGTCGATGGTCTCATCGACAGGCACACTGGTGAATAAGGACTCAACACCTGAGGAGGCGATGGTTCCTGTCCCTTGGGAATCTCGGATTTCTTCCAAAAATTCCGTAGAGGAGCACAGGCTATGTCTACTTGGTATGCAGGCCGTCAAGATTTGATTGAGACTTTTGGCCAGCCCATATGTAGGTGCTGGTGTCTGACTGATGATAGGGCGAAGGCAATTTCCGGGCTTGTGAGTCTTAACATCGCTGTACTGTGGTCTCCGATGATGGGCGGGAGGTGTGTTGCACTGGTTGCTGCACTGACAATGCTTATATCATTAGCTTCTTTCCTAATGTCGTATGTAGGGTTCTCAGAGAGGCGCTCAGACTACGTTTGGTCAGACAAGATTCCATCCGACTTGTGGTGGTACTCAGACGTCTTGATTAGGACAAAGGCAGTTGTCTTGTTTGCGCAGGGCACAGTGATATCTTGTCTTTGTCGCAGCTCTTTGGCAGCCTCTTTCATCTCGTGGGAGAGGATACGGCTGTTAAAGGTACCTCGCTCCGTAAAGTCTTCAGCAAACAGGAGAGGCTGCAGGGAGTCAGTAGTGCGGACGAGGTAATGGCTCTCGTACTGTTGTATGGGGGTCGAGCAGTAGCTTGACTTCAAGTCTCTTCTCTAGGGGCTTCGGTTTAGTGATGACATGGCAGTCAGTCCTAGTTGCAGTAATTCGTCCTGGTCGGGGGTGAGCTCGTAGTCGGTAAGGTTGACAATCTTGTGGTCGGCTGTGGCATACGGAGCTTTCCCCCGTTGAGGGAAATGAGCTTCCATGTGATGTCCCGCAGTCGCTTTCTCTTGTCCTTTTCTCTGAGGTGGCTGAGGCATGCTTCGATGTTCTCGGGATAACTCAGGTCGTGGAACTCGGGTCTCTTTTCAGTAGGTGCGTCATCATCTTGGTCTCCTTCGTGGACATCAGGATGAATAACATCAGAACGTTACTCGCCCGATGCAGTAGCAGAGAAAAAGCAATAATTAGAAAAATAGAAAAGACTCTATACAAATTAAATGCAGCTGATGCAGCAATTTCATTTATTATTATTATTATTATTATTATTATTATTATTATTATTATTATTATTATTATTATTATTATTATCTTGGACACACTTTTTATGTAACAGGCAAAACACCATTCATTTAGAAAGCAAGATTCTAATGACTTCCATATGTGACGAAACCATTAGCTCCTAAGATGGTTTTGATCTGATAATCAAAACTGGCGTCGCAAATATCATGGGCAGTGAAACGGAAGAGACCGCCATACGGCTTCGTCTTCCACTTCCTTGCCTATGGTAGTTGCGACGCCAGTTTTGATTATCAAATCAAATATTCAGATCTTTCGTAAGTTTTGTACATCAAGAAATGACTCCTTCGTCGCTATCACATGAGGAGTTACTCAGCAAGAGTAAAAAAGTCTGAAATATAATAATAAGTAAATTGTAACGAAAAGCTCTATACAAAATTAATTTACGTCCCCCCTTTTTATTAGTTTTCTGTAAAAGAAGACTATTGAGATGGCTATTTCTCTGTCCGTCCGTCCGCACTTTTTTCTGTCCGCCCTCAGATCTTAAAAACTACCGAGGCTAGAGGGCTGCAAATTGGTATGTTGATCATCCACCCTCCAATCATCAAACATACCAAATTGCAGCCCTCTAGCATCAGTAGTTTCTATTTGATTTTTAGCCATAATCGTGCGTCTGGCACCGCTATACGTACCAGATACACAGACCAACACCGGGACGTGGGTGAAAATTTCATGGGCCGTGGCTGAGAGTTTCATACAGCATTATACGCTGTACAGAAAACTCGATTGCGTCGAAGAAACTTTGGCCCATTTTTTTACTGTTTTTTTTTGACATGTCACTGCCCCTGTTTTTAAAATGAAAAGCGTAACCTAAATCTGCATTTGTTAATGAAGAAATCGCCTGATCACATAGTTCTGAATTTGTAAAAACCCCCGAAAAAACAGTCGAAACAGTTTTTAAATCTATTGACAGTACAAAAAATGTTTCGAAACATTTGAACGTCATTAACATGGTAAACAGGGATCTGGTTGTTTTCAGACTCACAGATCACATGCGGGTAGTTTGTTCGAAATGCCTGCAGTGAGTGTTCTGAACCCTGACAGAAGCACTTTTAGGAAAAAGGGACGAGGTCCAAACAATGGCGATGATAGTGATGCGGAAATAGAAATAGAAGTAGAAATATAGTGAGGATGTAATGATGAACACTTTCGAAATAAAGGTCTGTTTCCTTGGGTTCTAAATATCCCGCTAGTAACAAAATTGCTACAGTAGCCTACGGAAGGTTAAGATAATTTGTTTAATGAAAACGGTGTTGTTTAATAAATTAGAGATAAAGGCTTTATGATTAGGATAATGACCAATACAGTAAACACAGTGGCATAGAGATTAGCAGTAAGCTTTTGGATGAAAGCTTTCTGTTTACGTTCTCAAGACTCTTCAAAAGGAAAATGAATATTTCTTGATGCAACAACTTTTTTTTTCCCGTAAGGTACTTGTTCTTGACAGACTTATTCTTCCTTTTGTATACCTCTGTAACTCTACTTCAGAGTGTCACCTTATTTCCTCGTAACCCATTAATTTCAACGTTTGCTCCGCTTGTATTCCTTCCTCATATCCTCCTTTACCCAAAGATACCTCATGCCGACTCTTTCCTCCTCCTTGAATTTCGCAAAGTCCTCATGAACTTCTCCCACTTTAACCTTAGCCCACTTTTCTTTCAATTCTCTTTTTATGGTGTTTAACTTTTACCCATCGAATATTGTTTTCTGAACCGTGCTCTCTACTACTTTTCCAACCTGCTTCAATTAAGAATAACATCCTTTATCACTTTCACTTCAGGTAGATAGTAACTAATATCGTCTGATCAAACCGAGAAAGAAACGCTTTCCTTTCCAACCGAAGATCCAACGCTCCTCTCTTGCCATTCTTGTTATCATTTTGATTTCTTAGAACCGTGAAGGTGAACACCATTGTGTCTGGCCTCCATAGGGGGTTAGTGCCGTCAGTGCGCCACACGGTGTGTACTGTAGGCATTACTAAAGGATCTTTGCAGCGTCCCTTAGGCCCCTAGCTGCAGCCCCTTTCATTCCTTGCAGTGCCTTCATTCATATTCTTTCTCCTATCTTGCTATGCACCCTCTCCTGACAATTATTTCAGAGTGCAGCTTTGAGATTTTCCTATTGTTACACCTTTTTAAAACCTACCTACTCTCATTTTCCTTTCCAGCGCTGAATGACCTCATAGGTCCCATTGCTTGGCCTTTGGGCTAAACACTCTATTCCATTCCATTCCATTGTGCCTGGTTTCCAAGCCCGTGAAGGGCCGTCAGTTCTTTACTACTTGTATGATTAGCAAAGCATTTCGGAAAGAAATATTTCTTGTGCTCCTGTCCGTTACGGCAACCTTCTTTGACCTGGGTATTCTAAACCCTCAGTTCGGAATTATACTGTTTTCGAGAAGCATGTAAATTGAACCAATTAATCTCAATTATCCTCAAAGAATAATCTTTTATTCTCGCTTTTCAAAACAAATAGATTGTCACTATTTATCTCTTCCAGCGTGTTTATACAGGAGCATTCAAAATCATTTGTATGTATCGTTTTTCCAAGATATGTTGAAACTTACATTCACTGTTGTCACTTAAGGAGTCTATTAACACATTTTAGAAAATTATCAATTTTCAAAGTAAGTATATTATACAGGCATAATGGTGCCACGCTCTCTTGGGAAAAGACAATCTAGAAGCATCTCTCGTATGAAACAGCGGATTGTCCTCCGGTTTGGTCAGAAGACGCTTCGTCATGAAGACATGTTTTAGTTTTCTGTAAAAGAAAACTATTGCGCCGGCTTTGTCTGTCCGTCCGCGCTTTATTCTGTCCGCACTTCTTCTGTCCGCCCTCGGATCTTAAAAACTACTGAGGCTAGAGGGCTGCAAATGGGTATGTTGATCATCCATCCTCCAATCATCAATTTCAGTGGCCTTGATTAGACGCTGTACAGAAAACGCGATTGCGCTGGAGAAACTTCGGCGCATTCTTTGCTTGTTTAATATTAAACATAGTTTCGTCTTGAAACCGCCTAGAAAGGATTAGAGAGAGAGAGAACGTAACGACTAATGTCCTAAGTTCTGAACAAAATCAGTAGCCAGTCAATCTTTATAAATGAACAACTAGTAGGCCAGTTGGAAACAAACATTCCAGAATTATGATAACATTTAAAAAAAAAAAAAAAAAACGGAAAAAGTTGTAATGATAAAAAATTTACGTCTGCAAAATCATCGATTAAAGAATGATTACCCCAGAGGATAACAGGTTCTTATGGTCGTGACATAGGTAACTAATTATTTATGCATGTATTTATGTACGTATATACAGCCGCACATACATAGATGCATGTATATATATATATATATATATATATATATATATATATATATATATATATATATATATATATATATATATATATATATATATATATATATATATATATATATATATATATATATATATATATATATATATGTTACTGTGTGTGTGTTTGTTTGTGAGTACCTGCAAGTGTGTGCAACCGAAGAGGATAACACGCTCACAGGATCATAGCGAAAGCACAGAGACATGCAGCTGAGACAGACGCAGGCAATTTTGGACGAGCAGAGCCTGATACGGGAATCATTGGAGCGCGAGCAGAAACTGGAGAAGGGTCTGGAGAAGAGAGAGAATCGTTCGTGGAGGCAGTGCCGCCACCATTCCATTTGCAAGCGAAGTGTGCTTTACATGAAGGCTGGGAATCCGATCGTCTCTCTCTCTCTCTCTCTCTCTCTCTCTCTCTCTCTCTCTCTCTCTCTCTCTCTCACATTGCATAGAGATACAGACAAACGCATGCATACGCTAGCGAACAGCCCGGAATAAGCGAGGCATATAGCAGGCGCCGTATTCGCGAGGAGAATGAAAACCATCTGCTCCAATCCGAAGTCAATTGGAAGCGGACTGGAAAGGGGGCTTTAGCATACAACTTCGAAGAAGAAGAAGAAGAAGAAGAAGAAGCAGAAGATCCAGCAGGAGCGCCTCCGGGTCGTCAGCTCCTAAAAATAACAAAAGCCATTCGATGATTTGGTGATCAAGTTCTTTTTCTGATTCGGCTATTAAATTCATGCCTCAACGGGCCTTCATCGCACACCAATTCTCTGCTTCTGTAATTCCATTAGCATCTAATTATGCCTCCTGGATCTATCTACCCCCCTCCCCCTCCTCCTCCTCCTATCCTTTCCTCCCCGCATCCCTAGCCATCTCCCAATCTTCCCTCTAAGGCACACACCAAACCAGCCATCTACCCTTAGCCCTTCCTTCCAAACCCCCTCCCCTCTCACCCCATGCGCGCTCGCTCCTCTAAGACTCAGCCACAACACCATTTGTCTGGTAGTGCTCCTTTCCGCCAACCATTTCTCTTTCTCAAGATAAAGACGTGCACACACACACACAAGATCGCACACACCTACGTACGTTCATAAATACCCCTAAAAATTATAAATTTATATATATATATATATATATATATATATATATATATATATATATATATATATATATATATAAATACAAAAAATTATATATGTATAGATATATATATATATATATATATATACATACATAAATATATATAAAAATTATATATATATATATATATATATATATATATATATATATATATATATATATATATATATATATATATATGTACACACGCGTGTTGGCCTCTAAGTACTACAGCAATGTAGTACTATAATGCAGATTTTTTTTCAGTTGAAAAATGCATCTTTTTGGTGCCGTTATCTTTTATTTTAATGCCTCTTAGACCTTCTGATGACAATAGTAAGGTTCCAACGATTTCTAGAAAACCGGAGGTTAAGAATGATGCTGGGAAAATATCACCACCAGGAGAATCAGAAATCACGTATTAAGTTCTAGAATTCTGATTTCAAACAAGTATAGGGACTTCACTTCATTTTCTTTTTCTTTTTCTTTTTTTCTCGAATAAACAACTAATGCGTAGTATCACCTGACAGAATAAAGATTTCACAATTTCTAGGGAACAAGCATATGTGAAAAAGACACCGAGTTGCAACTTACACATACGCGGATTCAGTCGTAATGTAGAATCTTAAAGATATTTTTTTTCCACTGAAAGCAGTAGTGAGTAACTTGTTCCTAGTTTGAAAGTTAACTTTCGAAGAGTTCTTTTCTTGTTTTTGGAAATCAAAGGAGGTTAATGGCCAGGAACAGCAGCTCTTATAGGTCGGATGTCGGGTACCATGCATGCCCAGAAGCTGTTGACCCAGTTTTTCCAAAATCTTAAGAAATAAGGGAGTAGAGAGCTGTGCACGTCAGCAGTCAGGACTGCTGAGGACTTAGCTGAGTGACGAAAAACTGGGTATTGTAAAATCGACAGTAATCGATTGTTTAAGTGGGTTTTCAGATTTTCTAGAGTCCATAAAATAACTGTTCTTCATTGGTGTTTTGCACATTGACTGGTAGTTACTAAGGTAAGGGCCGCGGTAATAGTCTTTAGTTTTACAGAAATATATGTTATTCCACCAGTTGAGAAACAAAGTTCTCTAATCATTAAAGGAGCTCCTTGTGTAGGACCCACATGGTGGTTAGTTCCGTCAGTGCTCCTTACATGGGGCATCGTGGGCATTACTAAAGGTAGATTGCAGAGTGCCTTCGGCCCCCTGGTTGCACTCACTTTCTAGCTTTTTGCATTGTTTCCGTTCCGTTTCCTTTCTTCCATCTTGCTGTCCAACCTCTCCAACTCCCACTTCTCTTTGTCTTAAATGCTGAATGACTCGAAGTGCTCCAGTGTTGGGCTTTCAAGTCAAATTTTCATAAATCAGTGAATCAACAAATCTTTTTCAAAAGTGAAATTAAAAGGCGAAGAATGTCATTGGACCGGTGTCAAGGTACAGTGCCTTTGAAGCAAGGAAAAAGTCAGTTCCTTTCCAGAATAAGACACTAAGAAACTGATGTTCGTCCACCCGTTCCAAAATGAAGAGAGAGAGAGAGAGAGAGAGAGAGAGAGAGAGAGAGAGAGAGAGAGAGAGAGAGAGGTCGTCCTTCCGTAAAAAAAAAAAAAAAAAAAAAAAAAAAAACCTTTGCCTTCCTTTTCGTACCCACTTCCAGGCTCCTTTACAAAGCAGCCCCTATAACTCGGGGCCCAGTCCGATATATGAGGTTCCTCCTAAGTCTAATTTCATTAACGATTTTCACGCTAAATAAACCCAACCTATTAATTCAACACATTAGAGACCGGCTCCCTAAAAATCACTCTTTAATTTGAAGATTTATGCCCCGGATGCTTTCGGCGTGAGAATTTATAGGACATAAATGGGATTTAAGAGTTCATCACAACACTATTAGTATTCAGGTCCATTAAGAAATTTATTGTCGAACGAGAAAAACTGCAGGAATAATATTTAGATTGGCGTGGCGAGAATTTCTTGCGATGAGTATCAGAAAGGAAGCTATTTACAGTAGACATTTCTTGGGTATACCCTATATATATATATATATATATATATATATATATATATATATATATATATATATATATATATATATATATATATATATATATATATATATATATATATATATATATATATAATATAATATAATATATATATATATATATATATATATATATATATATATATATATATATATATATATATATATATATAGATGGATATATGTATGTATGTGTGCCTATGGTCCAGCATAACTCTGAAATGCACAGGGCAATTTCAACCAAACTTGGTATGCACATGACTCACTATCTCGGAAAGGACACTGTGGGGGTAAGACATCACTGGCACCAAAGTGGGAAGGGCTTTCCTGAAACAGGGCTGGTTCTGCCCATAGACTTAGTAACTGAATAAACTCTACGGGTTTATCATACCCTCATTTCAGTATACATATGACTTACTATCTGGAAAAGGCACCAAAGGGGGTGGGGGTGGGGGTTAGGGTGTGAAGGGGTGACATGTAAAAATAAAAAAAAATAAATGAAAACGACAGATATCAGTGCCTAATCCATAGCTTTTGAGGTCGCTAAGATGAATAGTGACACTCCGATGCCCTCAGTCCAAGTTCAGCCCTGATAGGAGGGGGCAGGTGAGAAGGGATGACATAAAATGTAAAAAATGTTTGCAATGTAACTGAAGTAACTATCTTAGCAGGAAAGGGAGAGAGTGAGAGAGAGAGATAGAGTGATAGAGAGGGAGAGAGAGAGAGGAATTGAGAGAAAGTAGAGGGGGTGTTAAGGAGAAGAAAGAGGGAGAGAGAGAGAGTGAGTTTATAGGTTGTCATTCAGAGTTTTCCCTGGTAGCGCCGGTTGGTCAGCTAGTATTCTTTAAAAAAGGGAATTGAAAAAGATTGTGTCGTAAAGGCATGTATTTACATTTAGATTAAAAACTAGAGTTTTTGGAATCATCCATGTAACACGAATGTAGGTGTGAGCACTCTGTAATCTCTTGATTGCATTCAAAACAAGACTTGTACTTAACAAAAATAAATTACCAACTTCGTGTTCAATCGACACTAATTTGTTATTGTTATTATTATAGCGAACTTTAACATAAACAAGAATGTGCCGAAGTTCCTGTAGCGCAATCGAGTTTTCTGTACAACGTATAATCGAGGCCACTGAAAATGAATCTATCTTGCGGTGGTCTCGGTAGAATGCTGTATGAGCCGCGCACCATGAATCTTTAACCACGGCCCGGTGGTGGCCTGTCCTATATCGTTGCCAGGTACACTTATGGCTAACTTTAACCTTAAATAAAATAAAAACTACCGAGGCTAGAGGGTTGCAATTTGGTATGTTTGATGATTGGAGGGTGGATGATCAACGTTACCAATATGCAGCCTCAGTAGCTTTTAAAATCTGAGGGGGGGACAGAAACAGTGTGGACAGAAAAAGTGCGGACGGACAGACGAAGCCGGCACAATAGTTTTCTTTTACAGAAAGCTAAAATGTGTATAATGCTGTAATTTGGGTCGCATATTCCATAGCTGCAACCTTACGTAGAAAAGCGCATGCTGAATTCAAGCCCAGGGGCTCCAGTAGGGAACATCCCAGTACAGAAAAAGAAGTATGGAAGGGATAAGTAAACTATATAAGGGAAGTAAAGGAAAAGAAATGAAATAAATCTGTTAAAACTGTGAAATGAGGCTCAACAAAAGCTTAGCAAAGCATTTGAACGCAGTTTGAACCTCTGGATTGCCAGTGATTTAGGAACATGACTACAGGAAGATTATTCTATAATAATTTGGTCACAGAGACAGAGCTAGAAAATTATATGGTGTTAAACCTTCCAAACGAAGGTGCGAGACTATTAGAACTAACTGCATATCTTTTGCTATTCAATGAGGGTTAAGTTTGGAAAGATATAAATGTAAAGTGTAACTAGAAATATGAAAGATTTTATAATCAAACAACTGTGCTAGAGATTAATGTTACGACAGAGATTAAGAAATTTAAGGGACTCTATTTCCACAGCAGTTGTATATGTGACTCGGCTGCTGAAGATTCAACAGGTAACAGAGTGAAAGGTAAAAGAAAAGCATTTCCCGGAGATAGTCAGATCAGCAGAAAACTTGACTCTTCATTCACCAGTCAAGAAGGACTTCCAAACTTTGAAACGTGTTGCTTGTAGTTAAACATTCTTCATTAAAAGATTATCGTAACAGGGTATTAACTGAATTGAATTGAATTGAATATAGAATTTAGGCCAAAGGCCAAGCACTGGGACCTGTGAGGTCCTGAAACGGAAATTGACGCTAAAGTTGGAAAGGTGTAACAGGAGGAAAACCTCGCAGTTGCACTATGAATCACTTGTTAGGAGAGGGTGGAAAGTAAGATGGAAGAAAGAGAATATGAGAGGAGATACAGTAAAAGAAACGAAAGGGGTTGCAGCTAGGGGCCGAAGGCATGCTGCAAAGAACCTTAAGTAATGCCTACAGTGCATCGCACTTGGTGCACTGACGGCAACACCCTCCTACGAGGAACAGGGTATGAACTGAGTCTGTCTTTCAGCTTAGGAACTTGCATATACTTTTTATAAACGCACAAAGATAAGGAGAGAGAGAGAGAGAGAAGAGAGAGAGAGAGAGAGAATTAGGGCAATTGTCATGACAGAACGACCACACATGCAAGTAATGTTTCATGAATGATCATCACTAATGCGTAGAGAAATACAAATGTGGAATGGTGTCGTTATTACAAAACGGTGCTGGAAGGAAAATCAATATATTCTGGAACTGTCCGAGCTATTCTTTACCATTATTGGGCCAATTCCATAAATTCTCTGTAATGGGTTTTGTGTAGATTTTCATTACGGAAAAAGACCAATTTTGGTGATGTAGGTGATGTAAGCCCCCTGGCAATAAAGATCTGGAAAAGTACCAACCGACCGGATGGCAATATTTGCGAAAGGGCCTCCTCCTCCTCCCCCTTCTCCACCCGTTCCTTCGCCTGCTTGTATTCATTACATTTATAAGTTAATCTATAATAAGATGGCCATTACATCGGACGTTATTAATATCATAAACAACAGTTAGCGTGAGACGCAATAACAGCGGTGTTGCTGCTTATCGGTCGCAAGATAAGAACAGCGCGGTAACTCTTGCTGGCAATGTCGTAAAATAGAGGCATTTTTGGCCTCAGGGTGGGATTGGTTATCGGGCTTGTTTTGGCCCTGTATAATTAGATGCAGTCTGATCCAGCACACACACATATACACACACAAACACACACACACACACAGAAACATGCCATTTAGAATTTTTTCGTTGTCTATTTTTGGAAGATCATCATTGCACCTCATGGGATGCTCTGTAGTCATTACTAAAGTTCTTTGCAGCGTCCCTTCGGCCCCTAGATGCAACCCCTTTCACTCCTTTTACTGTACCTCCATTCATATCTCTTCCATCTTGCTATCCACCCTCTCCTAACAATTATTTCAGAGTGCAACTGCTCTGAGGTTTTCCTCCGGTTATATCTTTCAAACCTACCTACTCTCAATTTCCTTTCCACCTCTGAATGACCTCATAGGTCCCGGTGCTTGGCCTTTGGCCTAAACTCTATATTTCATTCCATTATTGGAGAAGAGAGAAAAAGAGCGAGAAGTATACCATTTACATGTATTGTTTGAAGGAAATCTGTTCTTTTGGTATTCGGAAGGGAAACGTTGCTCTGTCAGGGGGAGGAGGCAACCTATAGAAATTTCAGCCTGCTTGATACGATTTATGCATACATAAGTCCCATGTTAGAGGCTGGCAATATTTAATCAGGTGTTATGTCAGTGTCTCTCTATATTCTCTTTCTTCCATCTTACTTTCCTCAATTGATTCATAATGCAACTGCGAGGTTTTCCTCCTGTTACGTCCTTCAAACCTTTTACTGTCAATTTCCATTTGAACGCTAAATGACCTCATAGGTCCCAGCGATTGGCCTGTGGCCCAAATTCTATATTCTATTCCATCTCTCTTTCTAGGATTATTTTATATGTCACAGGTGGGAAACAGATCAGCATAAGGGAGGATGAATTGTCAGTCACGGATTATAGATTCTGAAAATGTCGTAAGGGTTGATTTCTGCATATTTGGCGTCTTTAGATGTTGCGAATTATATTCTTTTTGATGATGAATACACGTGACTGGCTGACACACACACACACACACACACACACACACACATATATATATATATATATATATATATATATATATATATATATATATATATATATATATATATATATATATATATATATAATGTGTGTGTGTGTGTGTGTGTGTGTGTAAAGTGAGAGAGAGAGTTAATTAGACGTGTACCCGTCATGAAGTCTGTCAACAAGGTAAAGAGCAGACGTAGTGGAGCCCATAAGCGAGAACAATGATTAATACAGCGTTAAAGAGGAAGACGCGACGCCCTTCGGATGTGACACTTTTGGTGTCATATCACTCCCATATTTCTGTCTTGCTTCTCGTCCTGTCTATCTGTCCATCCGTCCTCGTTTTTTCTGCCCGCCCTCAGATCTTGAAAACTACTGAGGAGGCTGGGGCTGCAAATTGGGATGTTGATCATCCACCCTCCAATCATCAAACATACCAAATTGCAGCCCTCGGCCTCCTCAGTAGTTTTTATTTCATTTAAGGTTAAAGTTAGCCTTGATCGTGCGTCTGGCACCGCTATAGGTGCCAACAAGACAGGCCACCACCATGCCGTGTTTAAAAGGTTCATGGGCCGCGGCTGAGAGTTTCGTACAGCATTATTCGCTGTACAGAAAACTCAGTTGCGCCGAAAAAACTTCGGCGCATTTATTACTTGTATTTTTCGGAAAGACTTTGATTCTTGTCATGTTTCTATTGTTTCTCATTTCTCTTGGAATAAAAATAGCTGTTGGATGCGGTTCTCTCGTTTTCCCTCTATGTTTCCAATACTGTTTATCGTATCGTTTCCAAATTTTGTGAAGACGGCTGCTGGTAGAAGGTGGGTGGGATTCCTGGCTAAAATGATTTTAATCTCATCTTTTTTCTTTTTTTCTTTTTTAGGGAAGATTCATCTCGTTTTGTTTGAATTTTGGAGGACGCTAATTTTATTTCAGATTCTTTCGTTCGCATTCACTCCCAGATTTCCCTGTCCTCGTCCATCAGTTCTGATCTTTTAAGCTTATACTGGTCGCTGGTGTAGTGGTAAGTGTCTTGGTGGCACTTTGATGCAATGAGTTCGCGTCTCCCCCAAGGCGATGAATAAAAATCACTGGCTCTGTATCATGATCAGTTATTGCCGCGGTGTGGGGTCTGCGGTAGGAAGTTGAAAGCAGCATATTCTTTGGAAGCTGGAATTTCAAGTCAGTAGCCTCTGTGGGCTTGTTCCATATGAATAGGTTTCATCTACTGAATAAAATTAAAAGAAAATTATCTGAATAGAGATCCCCGGATTTAGCGTATTTCAGTGCCTCCAAAAACGCTGTTTCTATCAATTTTAGTTTTCTGTAAAAGAAAACTATTGAGATGGCTTTGTCTGTCCGCCATCAGATCTTAAAAACTTCTGAGGCTAGAGGGCTTCAAATTGGTATGTTGATCATCCACCCTTCTATCATCAGACATACCAAATTGCAGCCCTCTTGCCTCCTTAATAGTTTTTATTTTATTTAAGGCTAAAGCTAGCCATGATAGTGCGTCTGGCAACGCTATAGGACATGCCACCACCGGGCCGTGGCTAGAAGTTTCATAAAGCATTATACACTGTACACCCCCTCGATGTGGGACCACCTTGACGTGGTGAGGGGGCCTCTTGAACCCCAGGAATTTGTTCCTGGTTTTGAGTCCAAGAGTCCCATATATCCTTTTACATTTGTTTGGATTAATTTTTGTGGAATTTTCCACTTATGCTCAAATTTATAGGACCTGATGAATAGGAAAAGATATCATAGCTGGGATTGGGTTTATGTCAGAAGCTAAATAGTGGGAACTGTGGTAGGACCATCAACTGCCCGATAATGTTCAGACCTGAGAGTTATCAGATTTATAGCTCAAAGGCGGAACTATTCTGCAGGGCTGGACCACAGATTCCAGGGGCGTCTGGTTCTGGGGATAGGACTCTCAGCATTCTGTTTGGTTTGCCCATAACATGATTAGGGTGGGGAGGATTGCATTCTTGTAATACTCAGTCCTAGCAAGCGGGTTTGGTTTACACTTGGGCCTTTCTAATCATGTTGTGCCATCCCCTGTGGGGTAGGGCAGGGAGCGGACATTTGGGAGCCGGTTCTCACTTGTGCCATTGGTGGAAGAATAAACTCCTTGAAAAGCTAATGATATCTTTTTAAGGTTGTCAGGTTAATTTTTTTTTCTTCCTCAAATCTTTGTGCTAAATAAAAATAAAGATTCGAGTACCTCTGGACCCTTTGATGGTAGTGACTCGGCACAGTTGACAATTGCTGGAACCTCCTCTAACAACCTTTCTTTAGAAAAATAAAAAAGAATCCAAGTGTAATCACACTGGAACGTTATGCTCCAGTACACAACAAATCAAAAAGAAGTAAATATCGTCTTGACCCAACCATGACTCATTTCGACTCCCTCGTTGGGAATGAAAGTTGGTCAAGGTTTGTAACCATGGAAACAGAACAAATTTCAGCCATAAAGTTGGAAAACTTCTTATTAAAAAGACACTCAACGACAGAAATGTCGTTTAGACAAATAAAAATGAAGACGTGGCTTCTAGAAGCCACAATAAAAAGCCAGTCTGAAGACTATCTATCCATAAAAAGTATCGACAATGTGAATGTAAAAGTAAAGAAGCATGACACTACGAACAGCATTTAGGGTACTATTGTACTTCCTGAAGATAATGACGAACCGGTTGATAAGAATATGCTGTTGGACTCTCTTAAAATGAGATGTACCAAGTCCAAGATTGTGAGGTATGTACAGTACCAAGTAAACAGAATAATAAAGTATTAAGAATTGCAAAAATAAATTTTGAGGGTCAAGATCTAACCCCCCCCCACCAAAAAAACAAAATCGGGGGCTAAAATAGAGAACTGAGACCTTATGTTCCAAAGCTACTACAATGTCAAAATGTAATAAATATGGACACACGAAGAAAAACTGTCGAAATGAACCTATATGTGCTTATTCTGGATCTGACGAACATGCCACACAATGGAAATGTAGTGAGCCAAAATGTGTAAACTGTGGACAAGACCATCGTGCAGGGTCCAAAGAATGTACAGTATGTACTACGTATACAATACAGAATTGAAAATGTTACAAGAACGAACAGGGATGTCTGTAAAAGAGGCTAAGTTGGAATTAAAAGTGAGAGGAATCCAAGATCCATCTAAGAAACATACATGTTCTTCAGTAACAGGAACCAATAATGAAGCAAAAATACGTAGAAATGGAAGCAACAGAGCACAGAAAAGTAAATCGCAAGAAGAAATTAATGCTCAAGGGAAAAAACTGAAATGGTAAAGAATAAAGAAACAGGTACAAATGATATGGATAACATTTTATCCAATTCACTTGAAATATTAATGCAAATAGGAACACAGGAGGACGCTACTACGGAAGTAACGGAGGAGGGACATGATAGACTGGAAATTAAAGATAATTATCTCCTAAAATAATAGTAAAACCTATGGATACAGATATCCAAAATACCGGAAGACAGCCGTACCATAGACAACGATGAACATGTCAAAGGAGAAGAGATTACTCCATCACCAATAATTGGTACAACAAGAACAAATGAAGAAAGAAATATACATGATAACACTTGTGGCAGTCATGATTGTTTCATTGCATTGTGCAATAATAACAAAAACATAACAAAAGATGGTTTAACAAACATTATAAGAAATTTTATGGAATATAGAAGAAAAGAAACAGCAGATTTGAGTACCCGTGAAAAAGGTTGCATGTGCATTGAGCGCTTAGTATAATATAAAGAAAAAGCAATGAATGTCGTGAGTAAATTATTAGAAAAAATCCAAGTTGATAATGCAAAAACAGAGAGGAAAACTCGATCGCTATAATAAAATATTTTCAATGGCTATATTATACAGTGGAACGTAAATGGTCTGCAGACCAGATTACACCTAGGAGAAATACAACGATTACTAAAAGAATACGAACCAGTGATATTATGTTTACAACATGTCAACAAAACAATATCTGCAAATATCGAGTATTAGAATACCAATAAAAAACGATAATTATGTAATTTATAATTTATACAACCAGCCTAATAAAAATTATGACTTTGACAAACTTAAAGAATTACTTAATAATGACAAGGATGCCAAGATGATTTTAATGTCCACAACCCGATGTGGGACTGTTATTTTACAGACTCAAATAGAGCAGGAAGTAAAATAGAAGAATTCATGGATTCATATAACGTGTGTTGTATAAATGATAACGAAATCAGCACATATTTTTCTAAAACACATGGAACTTTTTTCTCAATCGACGTAACTCTATGTACGTACAACAAATATAGTTGACAGATTGGATTGGAATACAGTTGATGACTTGCATACAAGTGATCATTTCCCAGTATTAATTTCATTATTACAAAATAATCCCACCAAGCATGTCCCTCAATATAACATTTGCAAAGCAGATTGGGAGCAATATGAATTCCACACTAGGAATATCCCACCATTTAAATAATTAAAATACCATAATGAAACTAATAAATTTCTTGTTGATTACATTATTAATGCTGCTGATAAAGCAATACCAAAATCAAAATCTCATCCAACAAAACACAAAGTCCCATGGTGGTTTGAAAAACTAACAGAATTTATAAAACTAAAACACCAAATTGGAAGACGAATAGATAATTTGAATAGAAAATTCAGTAAAATAAACAAAACATTACCGTTATTAGAAGGAACTTTACAAAAACTGACTATATTATTATTAGAAATTGATACATTAAAACCTCTTTATAACAAAATATCTGCAAAATTTAAAAGATAAGTAATTCAAGGAAGAATCATTTCATGGAGAGAGTATGTATCAGATATCTTTGATAATACTCCCATACAAAAAATATGGGAAAAATTCAGGAAAATAAATGGTACCCATGTTAAACCACCTAGACATGCCATATTAAAAGATGGGGAAAGAATACTTGATCCTAAAGAAATAAGTAATGTAATAGGTGAAAATTTAGGAAAAGTAAGTAGTGACAAAAACTTAGATGAGCATTTCCGCACAAGGAAAAATAGTGTAGAATTAATAACAATAAATTTTGAACAATAGAAGATATATATTATAATAGAAAATTTAATATGGAAGAGTTGGAATTTGCTCTGTTGAACAGCAATAAATCTGCCCCTGGAGGTGATAGTATTTGTTTTGAAATGATCTGCCATTTAGCACCTTTGGCAAAGACATACTTATTAGAGTTGGCTTCGAAATTTATTTCCTGATGAATGACTTAAAACTATAATTATTCCTATCCCCAAACCTGGAAAAGATCCCAGTAATGTAAAGAATTACAGACCAGTTTCTTTAACAAGTTGCTTATGCAAATTACTAGAGAAAATGGTAAATGCTCGTCTAACATGGCACATTCGAGAAAATAAAATTTCGACTCCCGCTCAATTTGGGTCACAATGTAACAGATCCACACTGGATTCTGTCTGACATGGAAGACCACATACGAAGAGGATTTAAACGAAAACAAATTACTAAAGCCATCTCTTTTGACACTGAAAAGGCATATGATACTACATGGTGATATGTAATATTAAAAAGTTACATAAAAACAGCATCCGTGGACATTTACCTAGGTTTATCCAAAACTTTATGACAAATCGCACTTTTCAAGTGAGAATTGATGATGTATTGTCAAGTACATTTCCACTCCCATAAAACATGCAGAGCGAATCATTAATAAAACTATAATAAAAATAGATGAATAGGTCTCATCTGTAGGCTTCAAATTTTCTACACAAAAGACTCAAGCAGTAATGTTTTATAAAAATAAAAAGTGGAAAAAAGGTGAAGAAATATATTTAAAAATCAGAAATAATTCCATACCAATTGGCCAAACAGCAAAATTTTTGGGATTAGTATTCGATACTCACTTGAACTGGAAAGCCCACATAACATACATGAAATCAATATGTAAAAGAGCATTAAACCTAATTAAAAAACTATCGAACACTACTTGGGGAGCCAATAGACATACCCTTACTGTACTGTATAAAGCAACAGTACTGTCTATCATTGATTATGGAAGCGAAATATATGGCTCGGCATCAGACGCAACTCTGAAAACGTTAGACCCTGTTCATAATGAAGGCCTTGGAGTATGTTCAGGAGCTTTTCGATCATCATCACCGTCGTCTTTACAAGTTGAATATGGTGAACTACCTCTCTCTCCATAGAGAGCTAGTAACAATGAAGAGTGCTCTGAGAATTCAGACAAATGATTCTCCAACCAAAAAATTATTTTGGATTAAGAGATGTGTTTATAAACAATTATCCACCTCCTTTCCCAATTAGAGCTAGAAGATTGTTTGAGTCGCTAAATCTTCTTCTTCGTTTAACGTGCTTTTATCCCATTTTTCATACGGGGTAAGCACGATGCCTTCTTTCGAAGGACTTTGATTTGGCGTTGGGGTAGGCCGTAGCCTCGATCGGCTGCCCTGCCTGACATCGCTTAGACCCCGGTAGCACATGTGTATGTATTGTGCCAAATCCCCAGCTCCCTTTCTCCCAGCAGCGAAGAGACGTGAGCGGTTTAGTCGCTAAATATATGTATACACAAATACCTTTAATATTAAAATTACCTCCTACTTGGACAATGAATAAAATGAGAATTTGTATACACTTAAAATATTTATCAAAAACTTACCCATATATCCCAGAACATAGACAACACATAGTAGAACATATAATCCGAAAAGGTCCACATTAAGCAATATACTGTACACCGACGGATCTAAGTCACAATACGGAGTGGGATATGCTGCAGTATCCCAAGACAAAACGTATCAGTTCTCTCTACCAGATAATGCCTCAGTATTTACAGCTGAGTTATGTGCAATAGGATTAGCCATAAAAGTAATTAAAGAAACCTCATTTAATAATTTTGTCATTTATAGGGACTCCAGAAGCGCCGTAGAAGCCATTCAAAGCTATAATAAAAAAAAAAATTTTGTACAACAAATTAAGTTTTCACTCCATAAAGTATATAATAATGGAAAAAATATAGAAATATGTTGGATCCCTGCCCATGTAGGGATTAAAGGAAATGAAGAGGCTGAGAAAGCAGCTAAAGAAGCAGTCCACATGACAAGAGCAAATGTAGACATCCCTGTTAGTGACTATATAAGATATATAAAAACAATGGCGAAATATATGGAATGAAGAACCTGAAAATAATAAATCAAAACAGATAAAATCGGTTGTTGGAAAATGGAGTTCATCATATCAGAGAGAGAGACACACACAAGTAATTCTGACGCGTCTTCGAATAGGCCATACTTGTTTGACAAATGGACACTTAATGAACAGTCCATGTGGCCCTCCTCCCAAATGCCCAGATTGCAAAGTGTTGATAACAGTGAAGCATGTACTGTGTGAATGCCCAAAATATAACCTGCAGCGATTACCAAATTTTGGAAATAGATCAATAAAAGAAATTTTATCAGAATCTTCAGCATTTTCAGTAATACCCATTTTAATGTTCATGAGGAGCTGTGATTTAATTGATCACCATACCGAGTGACCTACGAGTATTTGGTCCCAGTGTTAGGCTTCTAGCCTAGACCTGTCATTTCAGCCAAATCCTTCGGGCCAGCCCTGTGAGAGCTGATAGTCAGCTTGGTGGTCTGGTTAAACTTTTTTAATAATAATAACAATGAGCTGTACAGAAAACTCGATTGCGCCGAAGAAACTTTGGCGAATTTTTTACTTTTTTTTTGTTGTTGTCTTTTATCCAGTTCCTCGAGTATTTTGGTGAATTTAATTGAACCTCTGAATTCTATCGGGATTTTGGCTTTCCTTGCGGCTTCTCACTTCACTGAGAGAGCTAGCTGGCATTTTCGAAATTGCCAATTATTATTCACAAAGAAGCTAAGACATATTGTTTAGATGACAATTCTGTTCTTAACTTGAGTTATTTTCGCTATATGCAGACTGTTTTGTCGCGGTAGGAGTATTGCTCTAATATTTGCGGAGTGTTTTGTCTTCCTCTTCAGTAGCATCGATCTCAGGGTCATTCGTTCATGAATGATCCCCCCACTGACCGCTCACCTCTTGATTCTTCCTCCCCAATTGGTTTCTTTCTTTCTCTGCCTATGGGAACTCTGTAGGCCCCTCTTCTTGTAAGTTTACAGGGAGATGTCTTTCTTCCCCCCTCCCCCCTCCTCCCTCGAAGTCTTCTGATCATCTAGTAATTACCCTCTAGTTCAGTTAAAACCACTAGATGAGCATGTTAATTGTTTTCCAGTATACCTCTCATTGCGTTTATTTTCGGTTTAGTACCTTTCTTTTGGATGATTTTTGCGTTTCCCTATTGCTATTGTGTCATGTTTCGCCGAGATAGAATTGTATTCATAATTTATTGTAATTCTTTCGACTTGTTCATTTCTTTCTCCGCAGTTCTTTATTTAAATAACTTTTTCTTATGCCATTTCTTCATTTCATTTTGTGATCTTTTTCGATCATGTTAGGATGAGGGGTTGGGGCCTTGTACTCCCCCTTTCCCTTACCCAAATCTCTCTCTCTCTCTCTCTCTCTCTCTCTCTCTCTCTCTCTCTCTCTCTCTCTCTCTCTCCCCAGGTGTCCTTACCCCGTCAGTCGACCCCAGGAGGAGGAGGGAGGAAGAAGAAGAGAAGGAAGGCCCATAAAGAAGCACTGTTAACTACCTCCTTCTCTGAGGCACTTCTCCAAGACTTGATTGGAGGGAGAAAGAGCAAGGAGGAAAAAGGAGAGGAAAGAAAACTAATGCTTTTATTGCCGGAGATAAGTGTTTAATGGCCGGAGGCGAAAGAATGCTCACAAAGACTGATCCTCGTAAAATGGGAGAGAGTGAGAGTGAGAGAGGGAGTTGAATTAGATCAAGTCTGATCGCACAAAACTTTTTTTGGGGGTGGTTATAATTGAGGATACTTAAAAACAACACAATTCTGGATTTTTTTTTCTCTTTCAAAGACTATTGCTCTGTTTCTTATTATTGTCTGTGCTGTTTATATGTCTTTCTGAGGTTATCTTTCTCTTTACTGTTTTTCTTTTGAACATTACTGTCAGCTCTTGACCCGTTCTCTCTCTTTAAATAGTTCTGACAAATTTTCGGCTTTTAAATTTCTTTTTTATTTATGATGCAGTCCAGTTCAGTGGCATGGGAAATACTTCACTCTTTGCAGCAGTAGTTTTAGTTTTCTGTAAAAGAAAACTATTGTATAGATGGTTATTTTTCTGTCCGCCCTCAGATCTTAAAAACTGCTTAGGCTAGAGGGATGCAAATTGGTATGTTGATCATCCACCCCCAATCATCAAACGTACCAAATTGCAGCCTTCCAGCCTCAGTAGTTTTTATTTTATTTAAAGTTTAAGTTAGCCACGCTCGTGCTTCTGGCATCGCAACAACACAGGCCACCACGGTCGGCTGAGAGTTTCATGGGCCGTGACTGAGAGTTTCATACAGCATTATACGCTGTACAGAGAACTCGATTGCGCCGAAGAAGCTTCGGCGCATTTTTTACTTATTTTTATTGTTTTCAGTCTATGTTTTCGCAGGTCCTCTATTCATCACGGTTCATCGATATCTTTCCTCCACAGTGTGGCGGGGGTCATTCCTCGTTCCTTCCCCTTATCCAGCCCCAAGAAAACCTCTTCTTATTTTCGAACCCCTGGAGACACCTTCTTATTTTCGAATCCTGGGAAAACCCCTCCTTATTTTAGGACCCTAGGAGACTCCTTATTTTCGAACTCCATGAGATTCCTCCATATTTTCGAACCCCAGGAAAACCCCCTCCTTATTTTCGAACCCCAGGAAAACCCTATCCTCATTTTCGAACTCCAGGAGACTCCTCCTTATTTTCGAACTCCCAGGAAAACCACTCCTTATTTTCGAACCCCAGGAAAACCCCTTCCTTATTTTCGGACCCCAGGAAAACCCCTTCCTTATTTTCGAACTCCAGGAAAACCCCATTTTATTTTCGAACCCCAGGAAAACCCCTTGTAATTATCGAACCCTAGGGAAACAGACTCATTTTCGAACACCAAGAAAACCCCTCCTTATTTTCGAACCCCAGGAAAACCTCTCCTTATTTTCGAACCCCCAGGAAAACCCCTCCTTATTTTCGAACCCCAGGAAAACCCCTCCTTATTTTCGAACCCCAAGAAAGCCCCTCCCTATTTTCGAACCCCAAGGAAATCCCTCCTTTTTTCCGAACCCCCCAAAAAACCCTTCCTTATTTTCGAACCGCAGGAAAACCCAGCCTTATTTTCGAACCTCAGAAAAACCCCTTCTTATTTTCGAACCTCAGAAAAACCCCTCCTTATTTTCGAACCCCAGGAAAACCTTCCTTATTTTCGAACCGCAGGGAAACATCTCCTTATTTTCGAACGCCCAGGAAAACCCCTCCTTATTTTCGAACGCCAGGAACCCCCTCCTTATTTCTGAACTCCCAGGAAAACCCCCTCCTTATTTTCGAACCCCAGGAAAACCCCTCCTTATTTTCGAACCCCAGAAAAACCTCTCCTTACTTTCGAACCGCAGGAAAACCCCTCCTTTTTCGAACCCCAGGAAAACCATTCCTTAATTTCGAACTCCAGGAAAACCCCTCCTTATTTTCGAACCCCAGGAAAACCCTTCCTTATTTTCAAGCCCCATGAAAACCCCTCCTTATTTTCGATCCCGATGGCAACCCCTCCTTATTTTCGAAGCCCAGGAAAATCCCTCATTTGCGAACCACAGGACAACCCCTCCTTATTTTCGAACCCCAGGAAAACCCCCCTCCTTAGTTTCGTACCCCAGGAAAACCCCTCCCTATTTTCGAACCTGAGGAGAACCCCCTCTTTATTTTCGTACCCCAGGAAAACCCCTCCTTATTTTCGATCCCGATGGCAACCCCTCCTTATTTTCGAAGCCCAGGAAAATCCTCATTTTCGAACCACAGGCCCCTCCTTATTTTCGAATCCCAAGAAAACCCCCTCCTTAGTTTCGTACCCCAGGAAAACCCCCTCCCTATTTTCGAACCTGAGGAGAACCCTCTTTATTTTCGTACCCCAGGAAAACCCCTCCTTATTTTTCGGAACCGCAGGAAAACCCCTCCTTATTTTCGATCCCGATGGCAACCCCTCCTTATTTTCGAAGCCCAGGAAAATCCCTCATTTTGGAACCACAGGACAACCCCTCCTTATTTTCAACCCCAGGAAAACCCCCTCCTTAGTTTTCGTACCCCAGGAAAACCCCTCCCTATTTTCGAACCTGAGGAGAACCCTCTTTATTTTCGTACCCCAGGAAAACCCTCCTTATTTTCGATCCTGATGGCAACCCCTCCTTATTTTCGAAGCCCAGGAAAATCCCTCATTTTCGAACCACAGGACAACCCCTCCTTATTTTCAGAACCCCAGGAAAACCCCCTCCTTAGTTTCTGTACCCCAGGAAAACCCCTCCCTATTTTCGAACCTGAGGAGAACCCCCTCTTTATTTTCGTACCCCAGGAAAACCCCTCCTTATTTTCGAACCGCAGGAAAACCCTTCCTTTTTTCAGAACCCAGGAAAGCCCCTCCTTTTTTCAGAACCCAGGAAAACCCCTTATTTTCGTACCCCAGGAAAACCCCTCCTTATTTTCGAACCGCAGGAAAACCCCTCCTTTTTTCAGAACCCAGGAAAGCCCCTCCTTTTTTCAGAACCCAGGAAAACCCCTTATTTTCGTACCCCAGGAAAGCCCCTCCTTATTTTCGAACCCCATGAAAACCCCTCCTTATTTTCGAACCCCAGGAAATCCCCTCCCCATTTTCGAACCCCAGGAAAGCCCCTCCTTATTTTCGAACCCCAGGAAAACCCCTCCTTATTTTCGAACCTCAGGAAAACCCCTCCTTATTTTCGAACCCTGGGAAAACCTCTCCTTGCTTTGGAACCCCAGGAAAACCTCTCCTTATTTTCGAATACCAGGAAAACCCCTCCTTATTTTCGAACCCCAGGAAAATCCCTCCTTATTTTCTAACCCCAGGAAAACCCCTCCTTATTTTCAAACCCCAGGAAAACCCCCTCTTTACTTTTGAACCCCATGAAAACCCCTTATTTTCGAATTCCAGTCAAACCCCTCCATATTTTCGAACCCCAGGTGACGCCTCCCACATCCAGCCACACATTCCTTCTACCCTGCCATCCTTTTCCAGGGAGGGAAAATAAAAAGGAAGCCCATAAAGAACCGCCGTAACTACTTTCTTCTTCTCTGAGACTCTTCTCCGAAGTCTTTTTTTTGGAGAAAGAAGAGCAAAGGACAAAAAAAACAAAAAGGTAAAAGTAAATCTAATGCTTTTATCACAGGAGATAAGTGTTTAATGGCCGGAGAGGAAAGAATGCTCACACAGAACTGATTCTCGTTAAGGCTGAGAGAGAGAGAGAGAGAGAGAGAGAGAGAGAGAGAGAGAGAGAGAGAGAGAGAGAGAGAGAGAGAAACTACACAAATCTGGTATTTTCTCCCCTTTCTTATGTTCTTCATAATTTGTATTATTTTCCATTTCCCTTAATGCTTCATGTAGATCAGTTCTTTGTAATTATCAGTATTTTAGACGTTATAAACTTTATATCATTCGCTGCATTCCTTCAACCCTTTGTTTCCCTCTGTTTCTGCTTTTCTTTTCTTATTCTTATCGTGCCTCTCTTCTGTGTCCATCTGTCCCATTTTCCCACATGCTAATCTGATATTCAACTCTATCCTCATAATTTGTTATTTTTTTCTTAAAGCCTCTTTACGAGTGGACCTGTTCTCTTTTTGCCTTCCTCATCGTATTTATTCATTATCAGTTTTCTTCAATGTGGTCCTTCTTCCATTCTCTTCGCAGCCACCACCTACTCCTGCCCATAATCCAGAATGTGGCATTTCCAGCATAATTCATTATTAATTTTACATTTTCCTCCTCTTTATTACCTCTTTATTGACTTTTTATTTTCCTGTTTCTCCCAAGTTCAGTTTGTCGATCTCCTGATCCTCTACATTTGGTTGGGGGTCATTTCATTCCTCACACCCCCAAGGAGTCCCCACCCCCCCACAACATCCATCCTGCCAGTGAGGGAAAGGAGAAAGAAAGAAGCCCCATAAAGCAGGCCATAACTACCCTTTATTGTGACGACCTTCTCTTAAGACTTTATTGGAGGCAGAAGCGCAAACACGAAAAAAGTATGTATAAACTAATGCTTTTATCGCACTAGGTAGGTGTTTTATGACCAAAAACGAAATAGCCCTCTCGAAGTCTGATATTTGAGAGAGAGAGAGAGAGAGAGAGAGAGAGAGAGAGAGAGAGAGAGAGAGAGAGAGAGAGAGAGAGAGAGGTTAGTCTGCGTTTACTCACAAAAAACATTCTTGTAGTAAATGTGCCACACGCATTAATGTACTGCCGAGGTCAGAAACACATTTGCTTTACTACTGGACGTCCGACCAGTGAATTTAGCAACGGATATGGTTAGTGCTTGGTTGGGAGACCACCACAAGTACCAGGTCAGAGCCCGATGGATTTTTCTAGAGAGGGTCGCTGGTCTAGCAACCTCTTACTCCCAAAAGAAACTGCAGGAACCAAAAGTGTTGCAACCTCAACAGCCACCTTATATATATATATATATATATATATATATATATATATATATATATATATATATATATATATATATATATATATATAAATATAAAATAAAGATAAAAATGGAAACACTGGATTGCTGCAGAGACCTATTCGACACTAGTCCTTTACTTAGCAGACTGCTAAGCAAAGGACTAGTGTCGAATAGGCCTGCAGCACTCCAGTGTTTCCATTTCTTCTGTGATTTTATCTTTATATATACATTCATCACGTTCCATATTTTCGTGATTCAGTTATACACACACACACACACACACACATATATATGTACATGTATGTATGTATGTATGTATGTATGTATGTATGTATATAATACATATACATATCACACACAAGAGGACACACATGGTTGATCAGATATGGATGTTATGTGAAGAGTTAGAGGAATGTATGTATGTATGTATGTATGTCCCGTTGCTGTATGGTATATAATAACATATACTGTTAATATAGTGGTCTATCAGACTCTACAAGAGGGATAATGAAAAACTGGATGTAAACCCTGACTGGTTTCGACTTGATATCTAAGCCATTTTGAGAGGACTAATACATATTTGTAGTAATTTACAGTATCAAAATATACCGATATATATGCTAGAGAGGCAGTAAAAACGAAAATACAGCAGACTGTTGATACCAAAAATTTGCACCTGACAGGTGCGAGGAGGTGGAACCGTAACTTCATTTTTGTGTGAGGGCAAATACTTCGTTTACAAATCTGGTTTATCCATGCATGAGGCCGCTTACCTTTTGTCCCGTCCATAGTCACCTACCTTCCTTAAATTCTGCTCATTTTACATATATCTGTGTCTCATGAATACCCTGACGATGAGTGAATAAACGCGAAAGCACTTGGTATGGATTTCCGGCCTCTTGTTTTCCTGTGGTATTTTCCCTCTTGTGTGTAAGTACAGTAAGGGCCATCTCCTTTGAGGGGATTTTGTCAAAATATTCCATTTGTTTTATGACACCTCTCACTACAAAGTCTAATCCGTAGGAGGGCGGGGTATTGCCGTCAGTGCACCTCATGCGGTAAAATGTAGGCAATACTTAAGGTTCGTTGCAGCGTCCATATTCTCTTTCTTCCATCTTGCTGTCCACCCCCCTAACAATTGATTCGTAGTGCAACTACTTTGAGGTTTTCCTTCTGTTAAACCTTTCAAACCTTTTACTGTCAATTTCCGTTTCAGCGCTGATAGGTCCCAGTGCTTGGCCTTTGGCTTAAATTCTATATTCAGTTCAACTACAGAACCTACAAACATTTAATTTATAACCCGGCTGATTAACAATGTATTAATGCAGACGCTTTTAACATCGAAAGTTGCGGTCCAACATAAGGAAAGGAAGGTAAAAAAACGAAATGGGAAATTAAAAGTCCATTATGACTAAGGAATTTCTTTAGTCTCTTGCAGTCATTTTGATTCCGTCGCCATTCTTTTCTTTTCCCAACCTCCGGTCTCTAAAGTGACACCGTTTCCACGATCCCCTGGGGGGGTCCTGCACGTAGCCCCAACATAGGCCCAGATCCCAGAAAGGATCCCAGAGTCCTGACACGGGCATGGGGAGGCCCAGAAGAAGCGGCACCGGCACCTCCACCGCTAGCAGCAGTAGAGAGAGAGAGAGGGAGAGAGAGAGAGCAGACAAAAGCAGCAGCAGCAGCAGTAGCAGCAGGAGTGGCAGAAGGCGTGGAGAACAAAAAGCGGTGGTGAGGGAAGGTGGTGGTGGTGGTTGGTGGGGGTGGGGCAGAAGTTGCCAAGGGTTGGGAGGAGTTGGTGGCTTAAAAGCTCTATTGAGAAGTGACAATTTCCAGCCAGGAAGAATCAACAGCGTCGCCCCGTCCCCAAAATGGAGGCACCGGGAAAGAAATTCTCCGAGTTCGCGAAGAATCCATTTACAGAGTTTGATGGGTGAAACTTTCTTTCTTATATCGACATGGTGGGTGGGGGAGGGGGTTAGGGGGAGGGGCCGGCGGCGGAGTGGTCCGAGGAGGGGTATAAGCAGGAGAAGAGGGAGGGAGGAGGGGGAGACAAATAAGGGGGAAGGAGGGTGGGCCTGACAGGTCGCCCATCGGATGCCCTCCTCTGCTGACGCTGGAACCTCTAATGCTTTTAAGATAACTACAGACAGACAGACAGACAGACAGGCAAATGCAGGCATGTAGGCGCAAATGTTTATGAAAAAGTCTTATCATACTATATTGCCGTTCGGAGTTTTTTCCCTTTCGCTTTTATTCAAAAGGAAACGGAAAAAAAAAAGACCAACTACCACTCATGAGTAAATCATTCAAGTACTCTGTTTCTGCAATCTCACGAGCTGACGACTTAAAAGAAAAAGCGTTTTGGAAACAAAGATCTGGAAACATCCAGACTTATTGGAAATGAAAGGCCACCCGAAGAAAAATTCCATCACAGCAGAAAAAGCAATGCCAACTTCGGCAATCTCTGGAAATCGCTGTAAGCCAAAAGGGAAAAACGAATCTTGAAGCGTTCACGCCTGTCACGGAGGCTGAACCGTCAAATATAACTTTGCTTCGCCTGACACATCGGTACAGAACAGATGTTGACTATTATTATTATTATTATTATTATTATTATTATTATTATTATTATTATAAGCTGAAGCAAATAAAACCTGGAGTTAAAAAATGGAGTTCGTCATACCAGAGAGAAAGAGATGCGCAAGTAATTTTAACACGTCTTCGAATAGGCCATAGGCAGTGTACTCGTCTGACACATGGACACTTGATGAGCAGCCCACATGAATCAGCTCCCGAGTACTCAGAATGCCAAGTGATAATAACAGTTAAACATGTGTTATGCGAATGTCCAAAATATAGCCAACATCAGATCGATTTGCGAAATTTTATCAGTCTGCAACATTTTCAATTGACCCAATTTTAATATTCATGAGGAAATGTAAATTAATTGATAAAGTAGAGAACGTAATTTATGGAAATACAAAAGCCCACTGGGCAACTAATTACACATATATATATATATATTTTTAAAAATCCGAATGTCAAAAATAAGTTATTCTGATTTTTATCATTATTCAGTTTTATTTATTTTATTTTTTATTGAGGAGATGAAACTTGAGTAAATGTATTTAATGTGTGCATGTGTTCTAGTGTGAAATCATATGCCTTTTTGCATACTTTTTAAATTTCATTATTCATTCATCATTTAGTCCCAGTGCTTAGCCTGATGCTTCGGGCCAGCCCTGTGAGAGCTGATAATCAGCTCAGTGGTCTGGTTAAACTATTATTATTATTTCAGTAGATGAAGCCTATTTACATGGAACAAGCCCACCATAGGGGCCATTGACATTGCCTCAAAATTCAAGCATCCAAAGACTTGGTTTCAACCTCCCACTGCAGACCCAATACTGCAGCAGTAACGCAACCATTCATGTGGAACGTTATGTCAAATGGTGTCATAACAAATATGTGAATAAAGGAGAAGCAGAGAAAAGAAAGAGATCAAGATGGGATATGAAAGAGGTGAATATTATAAGATGAAAAACTATGGCGGTGAAACATGACACTGTTCCAGTATTCATGGACATGGGTCCTCGGTACTATTAGAGCAACCAGCATTCCTGGTTATCAAAATCACTGTAAAGGTAAACTATAACAAGAATGATATCCTGAACTGTGTCAGATCTCCGTTGCATCGTTATTTTCATAGTTGATGAGGGAGACCAGTTTGACAGACTCCTGGGCAACACGAGGGCGTTTAGATCTAATGGGATTAATTTCATCAGTCGTCTGGCAAAGCTTACGAGAATTATATAACAGCAGCAGATCTTAGTATGAGTCTAAATCAGTGAAGTTGGTTTGCCTTCTCAAAGGAAATTTCTTTTAGTGACGGTTAGTTTTCCAAGTAATTTTCTGACTAAATTTCTTCCCCAGGAATGTTAGCTTTTCCAAAACAAAACATTCTTGAGGCTTAAAATTCTCTGTGGTATTAAGTTTCAGGAAATATTAATCCGGTGCTTCTGCCAGAGATTTATCTCTTAAAATTTAGAGGGAGCAGTTCGAGGAGGTAGATTTCCGTTTCCTGATATTAGCAGTTATGACTTGGACCGTCGGCGGATGGTCTAATGTTTGTCAGTTTTTCATAAGTTGTATTTTAACAGATCTTTCACATTCACAATTGATCCCCGATCCAAGAGCAACCAGATTCGCTGTACAGCAGCACCAATATGCAGTAAATGTTTTGCCTCGCTGTCGAACATCTCAGTTCCAGAGGTCCTACTTTATTCCTCACACCGATGGAGGACTGTGAAACAGCCTCCCTTCAGAGGATGTCGTGCAGTTGGAACTTCTGAAGTTCGAGCGGAGATGCACTTCATTACTATCCTATCACAGTTCTCGTTGTGTTTTGATGTAAATGGTCGAGCTGAACTTGGTAAACCTTATTATCTTAATGTGGCTCGTGAAATGATTGATGCTGTAGTTAACCTACTCAAGGGTAGTTAAAAGGTATGAAAATGTATTAAAAACTGCGAAAATGACAATTTACTTGGCATGTTATTGTTTTAAATTAGATAGCTCAAGTGACGTCGTGTGTGCTGACTTTTCTTGTCATCTCCGTCGTACTGGACTGGGAGAATGTTTATTGAAATTATTTAAATCTTCTGTTCACTGTCATACAGAAGAGGTCATACAGATGCCATACTTAACTCCGAATTCTTTCTTATGCTAATGTTTTCCTCTCATTATCTCCTAATCACAATCGGCTCAATCCGTAAATTAAGGTTGAAAACAGAGTATAATCCCTGCAACAACTGTACGAAGATACTATCTCATTACGAAAGAAGAAGACGAAGAAAAAGACGCGGAAAAGAACACAAAGGCTGCAGAGAAAGAAAGGCGAGATTCCACATTAGATTTTCAGCGGAGCCTTCGCGCAGCTGACAATGGCTAATGTGGCTCTCCTATCATATCCCAGGGGAGCCGTTGCAAAGGCAATCTAGATTCATATACATATATTAGAGGATTCTCTTGCCTAAGAGAATTCCGCGATACAGCATTCATTCCGAGAGGGCTAAAGCTCCCAGCGCGGCGGTGCGAATGGAAGAAAACGAGAATTAAGGACAAAGAGCCATCGAGGAGGCAGTTCCCGTTTTCTGTGTTAAGCACAAACTAGTGAAAAGTGTTTGCATATGACTAACATAATCAGATTTTACAGAAGGACAAATCTTGACAAAAAATTGTCTCATAAATGCACCATATGCTTAAAAAGACATCCACACCTTAGAAAGTGAAAGATGAAATGAATAAATTCGTACGACTTTTAAGGGTACATAAAGGTCTTTCCTTCCTTATGGGATAAGGAGATGATGTTAAAAAAAATTATTACTGTTTGTCTGGAAAGAAAAAGTAAAATCAATATTCAAGTCCCCTTAAAATTACGAATATCCTCTGAACATGTTTTTAGTTATCTGTAAAAGAAAACTATTCTAGAGGTGGCTGTTTGTCTGTCCTTCCGCACTTTTTCTGTCCTCCCTCAGGTCTTAAAAGCTACTGAGGCTAGAGGGCTGCAATTTGGTTTGTTGGTCATTCACCCTCCAGTCATCAGACACCAAATTGCAGCCCTATAGCCTCAGTGGTTTTTATTTTATTTCAGGTCACGGTTAGCCATGTTTCGTGCGTCTGGCAGCGCTTTCCGGAGGCGTCGCTGATGCACCTTTGCTTGACTGCTTCTGGGGAGCAACTGAGCACTGCCAGGTCGTAGCTGAGAGTTCCATACAGCATTATTAGCAGTACAGAAAACTCGATTGCACATTTTTTACTTGTTTATTATAGACATTGAGTGCCCATTCAATCTTGAAAGAATTTAATTTTCCTGAATACTGCAGTCAAAACTTGTGAATTCCAGCGTCCCTGGTGGTTGTGAATATTTTTATCACTTCTGCAAGGTTGAGAGACTTTTGTAAAGGTAGATAGAATATGGAAGAATTGACTGAAACAGCTGGACATTTATCAGAACCACAATTCATCTTTTGTATCTATTGTTGTTGTGTTGACAATTTGAGCATGTATGCGTCGAAGGTAGTATAGAATCAGATTAAATTCGTGATCTAGTACTCAATAGTTTATGAATATTGAGATAGTGTTTACTATGACAAACCAGTGCCACACGGGTTTCTTGACGTTTTGCTCCTGTTGTGGCCAAATTTGTTAATGGGTCCTTCTACGTCATGTAGTTCAGTTATTTCAACTTAGCATTTTCGGTGACCGACGTATGCGGAAAACCAAGTTTGTTTTACACTGCTTAGATGTAGGGTTAGGAATTAAGGAGATGATGAGAGAGAGAGAGACTGTTAACTTAAATCTGTCAAGCAAGAGAGAGGGAGAAGGAAAAATAGAGTGGAATTTAGACTGATGACTGTCCATCTCTAATCAGAGAGAGAGAGAGAGAGAGAGAGAGAGAGAGAGAGAGAGAGAGAGAGAGAGAGAGAGAGAGAGAGAGAGAACCATGTGTAGGTTCATTAATTTTGCTTTTAGCGCAGCTGAGTGGAGTCAACACACAGAATTGCAGCTATTAATTGAAACAGCTGATTTCCATCTGGACAACATCAGGAGGAAATGTTCCCTCTATCCCTCCCTTCACGTCACGGCTTCCTCTCCTCACCTCTTCCCTTCCCTCCTGCCGCCAGTGCCTCTCCACCCCTCCCTTCCTTTCAAGTCCCTCCCTCCCTCCCTCCCTCTTCCCTTCAGCCCTTCCCTCAAGTCACACTCCATCTATTTATTGACAGCATTCGGACGAGGCCACGCCTTCAAAATTGCTCTCATTTTATTAAAAAAAAAATCTGGTGTCGCAATTACAAAGGTCATCCAGGTTGAATGTACCCTGTTTATTATTATTATTATAATAATTTTGAATTGCGATCTGCAACCTTCGGAAAAAGGATTAATAACGGTTTGTTTTGTTTCACTAATTATTTATGCAGCAAAACCTCTCCTCTGTAGAATTAGCAGTGATTGTTTTTGATGTATCATTTCAGCGTAAGTGGATTTATGCAGGTGATAGAACTCTGTTGATGACCTGCTTAGAAATATGAGGGTTTTTTGAACGAAAAATTCAGCTCTTGCATTCATACATTTGTCTAATTAATATGCGTTTTATGAGGTCTGACTAGACCCATTAATATCAGCCTAACATGGTGTTTTGAGATCTTATATATATATATATATATATATATATATATATATATATATATATATATATATATATATATATATATATATATATATATAATATATATATATATATATATATATATATATATATATATATATATATATATATATATATATATATATATATATATATATATATATATATATATATATATATATATATATATATATATATATATATATATATATATATATATATATATATATATATATATATATGTATATATTGTCAGTATGTAGGCCCTTGTTGATTTATTGAATTACTTTAATTTAATTGTATTTCTGTAAGTTTTGTGTTAAGCCATTTGGGCAGTGTTTTGTAAGGACGTTGTTTATCCTCCCCACTGACCTGTTATTTTTATACAAACAGTTACATTTTTCTTTTCTCTTTTCAAGTATTGCGGTCCTTTCTCCGCCTCTTTGAGAGGTATTGTTTTTGGTCCCGTGACGAAGGGCGACAGTCTGTTCTGAGCCATCACGTTGAGGCCTCTGGATTGGTTACGGCTTTTGTTTGCTACTGCTTTGGCCATCTTTATTTGGACTTTGGAAGTTCCTGCCCTTGTTTGATTGCTGGCAGCTCTAACTGAGTTAACTGTCCTCCTCAATGTGTGGAGGTTCTGCAGTGCAACCATCGTCGCCCTTGGCTTAGTTAAGCTGCCAAGGGGTCCTCACTGTTAATCAGTAAGGTGCTCACGACCTTTGAAGTCAGCAGTTTGATGTGATCACGGCACATTTGGAAGCATTATTGCTACTTGGTTGGGCCCTATGATCCCAGCCACCCTGAGATTAGCTCCAGGCTTGGAGTTTGATTCTTACCTTATGGAGGAGACCTTGGA
>NC_089773.1:767500-812500 GCF_040412425.1 Macrobrachium rosenbergii
GGTAGTAAGCTGTCAGAAACTTCACCGGTTCATTCATTATTAGGTTCTTTGCAGCGTCCTTCTTATTAGCTGAAACCCCTTTCATTCCTATTACTGTGCTTCCATTCATATTCTTTTTCTTCCATCTTGCTATCCACCTATTCCTAACACTTGTTTCATATAGTGGAGCGGGTAACTACAAAAAAATAGGGGAAAAGTGCAAATGGTGATACAAGCATGAAACTTGGATCAACTATTCTTCTTGTCCCTTGGTCTCATTATCAACCTCCGGCCACACAAAATTTTGCCATTTTCCAAGATGGCCGACAGGTTTTCAAAATGGCATCCTGTGGATATTTGAATATTGGTATTTAATTGATTAATCACATTCAAATCCCTAAGTCACTCTCAGTTTATATTAAAATATTAAAAACAAACCTTTATATATGTAGATACATCATTTCTCTGCATAGAAATATCCAAGATGGCTGTCACTATATCAAAAATGTCCACTAAAATGCCAAAAATTGGTATTTAAGCTCATATGTGAGGCTAAAGGTGGGGTAATACATGGATTTTGGGTAACTTCAGCCTGAGCAGTTCATTTTTTGTAAATTAGAAATCAGTTAATCCCTAGGTAATTAATTTTCATCCTCATTTAGAAAAAAATGGGTAATAAGCTTAATGTAAAAGTGTAATAGTGTAGTGTCAGTGTAGTACCAGGGCACACTGGTTGACACTATAGCTGTGAAACTCAGCATGGGGTTCAGTGCTAGCTAATGGCAGAGATTTATTATTAGTTTCCCAAATGCTGTTTAGTTAACCCCACTTCAAAGTTAAACAGCTGCACCTGAATTGACAGGATGTGCCAGCGCAGGAGAGCTGAGCAAAGGAAGATGGGACTTTAGTCTTCTAGATGGTGTAAAGATCACATGGGAATTAAATAGCATTGAATGAATGATCAGGCTAGGGGTAGGATTATGACATATCTGAGCCTAGATGTATCCCATATCTGAAAGTGCATATGTGTTATATAGGTGTAAAAGGATAAACCCTCGGCCTATAGAACAAAAGCAATGGCAGGACAATCTTGGAAGTCAACGTCTTTCCTGAAGGGAGATAGTATGACTAACTGGAAGCTTTGTTGATTGTGCCAAGAGGGCACACGTGAAAGACTAGTTGATGCATCTGGTGCTGGCTATGTTACCCTTGCTACAAACATTCCTGAATTCTATAAGTTAAATGCAATTCCTATACCATTTCATCCCAAAAGGCTTGATGAAGGTGATGGAATTCTGCAGACCTTTGAAAATAACAAAGCAACATATCATGAATCATGTATGCTGAAGTTCAAAACAACAAAACTAGAAAGGACAAGGAAGTCATTGTGTAAGACAAAAGAAGAAGATGATGCCCCATCAGCAAAATTCACATGTAGTAGCCAGAAGGCAGATGGAGAAGAATCTAAGACTGAGAAAGAAGGAATATGCTTTATTTGTGACCAACCAACACCAATCAAAGATTTACGATTGGCCATGACATTGCCTTTACATGAAAAGCTGCAACAATGTGCCACCAACCTACTAGATGAGAAACTTCTGACCAAGCTTAGTGCCAGAGATATTGTTTCTCAGGACCATAAGTATCACCCATCTTGTCTGACAGGTGTGTACAACAGGGAAAGGGCCTGGCTAAATTCCCAGAAAATTGGAGATGATTATGTGCAGTACAGACAAGAGGCATGTGCCCATGCTTTTGTTGAGCTTGAGATCTACATAAGAGACAAGTAGTTGACTACAGATGGGGTGCTGCTATTTTACAATGGTAGAATTTTATGATTTCTACATACAAAGACTGGAACAGCTAAATGTTGATGCTTCCTTTGTGCACCGAACATGGTTGAAAGAACAGATACTTGCCCGCATCCCAGAACTGGAGGACTTTAAAAAGGGAAGAGAAATTTGGTTTGCCTACAAAAGAAAAATGGGAGAAGACCTAGCCACGGCATGTGACTACAATGATGCGCTAATAGTGACCAAAGCAGCTAAGATATTGAGGAAACAGATGCTTGAACATGAGATAGAATTTGATGGAACCTTAACAGCAGACACTAGAAGAGAACCTGTGCCACCAAGTTTGTTGGAATTTGTAAGTGTGCTACAAAATGGTGGCGATATAAAATCCCAACTTAAGTATGGAGCACCATCTACTGATCTAGATTTAGCACAACTTTTGCACTTCAGCTGTCGAAAGAATCCAGCATCTTCAACATTCTCCAGACATTCCAAGTCAAGAGAACCTCCGTTTCCAATATATATTGGTCTCCTGGTCTTTGCAAAAACCAGGAAGAGTCAGTTAATTGATACATTCCATCACCATGGAATCAGCATCAGCTATGATAGGGTTCTGGAATTGACTAAAGAGTTAGGAGAAGCAGTTGTAATAAGGGCTGTGGAGGAAGAAGTAGTTTGTCCCACTACACTAAGAAAAGGACCCTTTACAACTTGTGCTGTTGACAATCTGGACCATAATCCAAGTGCCACAACTGCACAAACTTCATTCCATGGGACAGGCATATCTTTGTTTCAGCATCAGAGCACTGATGAAAAGGGTGAGGACAGAAACTTGGCCCAAATCATCCAAAGTGGAACAAAGTAAAAAAAAAGTACCTTCTCTTCCTGAATATTACACAAACATGAGAATCCCCTCCCTTCATCCAGTGGAAGTGCAGGACATCAACAGGTTGTGCTTTCAAAGCATCTTTCTCTTGAGTATGAATGGCTTGAGAAAGTCAGTCTGTTGAACAGGAGTGAAAATGCTGTGTCCATATCTTGGGCAGCACTTCAAGCTTCTCAGAAGCGACAGGCCCCATTTGAAATAAGCTTGTCATCAATGTTTGGGCAAACTATGGATTAAATTTGTTAGAGGAAAAGACATGAGGTGGATACCTATCCTGAAATTGCAGCAGCCAGGGGACCAAAAGCCTCAGCCCTTCCCTTTTTCCATGCATTTAGCGGGTGTGACATGGTGTCTGCCTTTCATGGAAAGGGGAACAAGTCTGCATGGCAAACATGGACTGTGTTTCAGCGTGCCACACCCACTTTCACCAAACTTAAGTTCAACACCAGCAGCTGTAGAAGATGGAGACCTGCAAACCTGCAAAGTATTGAAGAGTTCGTGGTGCTAATGTATGACAGAAGCAGTTCGTATAAAAATGTAAATGAGGCTAGACTTGATCTCTTTGCAAGAAAGCAGAGAGCTTATGATTTCATTCCCTCTACAAGGGCTGCTCTTAGAGAGCATTGCAAGAGAGCTGCCTTTCAAGCAGGCCACACTTGGTGCCAGTCATGTCATCCAGTTTTGCACAGTCCAAGACACTGGGGATGGCAAGAGATTGATGGCACCTGATTTCCGTAATGGACAGATTTGCCAATAGTAGCAAAATCTTGCCAAGAAATGAATAAGTGTGGCTGCAAAAAGGAATGCCATGGCAGGTGCAAGTGCTACAAATCTGGACTTAGCTGTACAACTCTCTGCAGCTGCACTTGCTAAAACTAATTGATACACAAAACATATTCGTTTCTCTCAGGAGATACATACTTTATCTTTGGTGGCCATTTTGGAAATATGGTGTTCATATGGTGGCCATATTGGAAAGATGGGTTCACTTTTATCTCTCTTCATGACAGTAAGAATGCCAAAATACAAATTCTCAATCATTATATGGGCAGTATGCAACTTTTATAGGCTTATGAAATGAAAATATTTGAAATATACAGCAAATTTGCCGCCATTTTGGAGAAGTGTCAGCCATCTTGGAAATAGCCAAATACTGAGGTGGCCGGAAGTTGATTTTGATTTATGTGGAGAATAATAGTTCTCATGCCAAATCTGTTACTTGAGTCACCATTTTAACTTTTTTCCCATTGTCCCGCTCCACTAATAGTGCAACTGCTTTGAGGTTTTCCTCCTGTTCCACCTTTCAAACCTTTCCACTGTCAATTTCTCTTTCAGCGCTGAATGACCTCATAGGTCCCAGCGCTTGGCCTTTGGCCAAAATTCTGTTTTCTGATCCTAATTTTACCTTAAGAATTTATACTAATGAGAATTGCGTTGATTTCTTTTCAACCATTTCTCCGTCATGTAGCTTTTGAGATATGGAAACAGTCGTAGAGGCACAGCCAAATATTTCCGTCGTGTGCCTTCGGGTCTGAACAATGGTAAATGTGAACGTGAGTAAATAAGATTTTTCATGTGAGGCGTTCAGCATTAGAACGCCTTCTCGCAAAAAAAAAAAAAAAAAAAAAAAAAAAAAGGTAATAACTTATAAGCCATCAAAGTTTTGGTAATTCACCCTGCTCTAATTACTTTATTTTTCAAGATACAAAGTTGAATTTGTATGAGATGAAGTATCTGCGATCAGGAATAGAATGGTATACATACACAAATTATAGTTCAACCCACCCCTTTTTCTTAGGAAAACAAGGGGGATTATTTTAAAGCTGGTCAGGCGAAAATCGCCATTTTCAAAAGTTGGGGCCTGAGGCCCTTCTAATGCTGAACGCCTGATATGATAAACGCAAATGGGGAATAATGGCAGACTGATAGTTATAGGCAGTAATTACCTTGCTGATCTTGTGAGAAAAAGAGGTCAAGACGCTAACCGCTTCAACCGTCATTTTTATGCTTCTGTGATATATTGGAGCTCTCTGGTGAGCAGATCAGCTGAGTAACTTACTATAGGTCGACAGGGTATGGTATTATTAATAGGATAGAGATTCCCATGCCCACCTGATAAGATCTTGTTGATGGTTCGATCGATTATTGCGGATTCCAGAATTTCCCTTCTGTGTGAACAGAATCTCCTGAAATACATAGCTTCTTCTTCTTCTTCTTCTTCTTCTTCTTCTTCTTCTTCTTCTTCTTCTTCTTCTTCTTCTTCTTCTTCTCACTTCTGTGTTGGGTCGATGTTTTTGACAGCTTTCCTCCACCTGGCTGATGAAACTCCGTTGTAATATTTGGTTTTGGCTGGATTTTATGGCCGGATGCCCTTCCTGACGCCTGCCCTCCCCATTTATCCGGGCTTGGGACCGGCACTGAGTTGGACTGTCTTGTCCCTCCCTCCCAGTGGCTGGGTTAAAGACATCGCTTCCTAACTCACTTAAATTCTGTGCACACAATCTCATTTGTGCAAAAAATCCCAGATCTTTCTGACTGTCTTCATGTTTATATTCAGATAGTCCGAGGAAGATGATAATCTTTTTCACCTACATAGACTTCAGCACAATTTGTTTCGTGGCATTTGATAAGTATTGGCTTCAGCTTATTTCTTGTTCAAAGCTATGATTGCCCCATAATCGTGGTTGCCAACGCGTCTCTTCTGTGCACACACACACATCCTTACCCATTGACCAGTGCTTTTGGCCAAAGCAACGGCTGAGATAACTTGTTTGCCCCAAAAGATTCTGCATTAATGAGCCTTTGCCAGAAATTTCAAGCTGTAGGATAACTGCTAGGAGATGTATTTTATATATATATATATATATATATATATATATATATATATATATATATATATATATATATATATATATATATATATATATATATATATATATATATATATATATATATATATATATATATATGTATATATTATTTATAATATATATATATATATATATATATATATATATATATATATATATATATATATATATATATATATATATATCCTTGAACGCTCCCTTCCGTGTATGATTAACAACAAAGGTCACGGAAAGAAGTAGAGCAAGAAATGGGAGGGTCATTTTTTATGCTAAATTGAATGACAGGTGACGTCATCGTAGTTTTGTGAGATTGAGAAAAAGCGGTTTCTTGATTTTTTTCTAGATGAAAAAAGATCATGGACATTTAACATGAGCAAGGTCAAGAACTTTCAACCCTTAGTATTTAAAATGGCAAAAAATCTAAATTGCTTCAACTGGCTTATTCTATTCAATAAGAAACTTATCTGGCAAAACGTACAACTATTTAAAAGCTGAATTACACAGATACACATTTATATACACGTATTTATATATTTTTTATGTGTGTGTATGTGTATGTATGTCGGGTATCAGAATAACTCCAATTCTTTCTTAATTTGGTTCTAGGCTTCCAAAACTTGAAGAAATCGAGTAGTTAAGAGGGCAATGGTAAATGGTGACTAGTAGATTCTAAATATATATGTACTGTATATATATATATATATATATATATATATATATATATATATATATATATATATATATATATATATATATATATATATCTCACAAGACAAATATCACACGTATTGCAAAGAGTTGAAAAGCACATTCATAGTGTGAATCATGAACGAATTACAAATTAAAACGGGCATGATGTTTACGCAATGCAAAACTTTTCAAGACAGTCGAAAGGTGACCTGGAAATGTTGTCCATCAGTCATAGAGTAACAGAACAGACTCATTATAAGCCTCATCTCTAACTAGCGACGAGTGTATGAATTAGCCAACACAAGTACATAATTAATGATGTGAAGGCAGTGTTAAACTTAGTAAAATCTTCAACTTGTACCGAATCCTGTCTTACTTAAAGTGATGTGCCAGTTAGATAATAACGAAAGCATCCAGTGTTTTTCTCCAAAGTCTCCTGCCTTCGGTACTGTATAAGAATTGAAAATTGTCGTTAGCTTATTGATATTGTCAAAAACATAGAAACAAAATTAATTACATGTTCTCTGTGAAGATTGAGCACATTAACCAAAGGTACGTTTATATATTTTTTTTTCAATTTTTATTTCGTGGATTTTGGAGATCACAGTTATAACAATGATTCCATTAACAAAATTTTTACATCCGCCTGTATGGATAACATTTATTTCCATTTGCCTGTCCTTCAGTTTGCGATTTTCCATCTGAAAAAACGGTAAGGTTTTGACGAGAAATAGTCGGGGTCTGGATATCCAAGATTATTTTTGAAGTTAGTGTTTTTCGTTGGTGTGCAATGAAAGAAAAATGCAGTTTCGTGCTGTGTGTAAAAGAAGGTAAATCTTGCTGATTATTTCCATCCTTGCATTCATGAAAATGAAAATGATAATTTTCCATCCTTGCACTCATGAAAATGACAATGATGTATTTCCATCCTTGCACTCATGGAAATGAGAATGATGTATTTCCATCCAATCATACACTCATGAAAAAGAGAATGATGTATTTCCATCCTTGCACTCATGAAAATGAGAATGATGTATTTCCACCCTTGCACTCATGGAAATGAGAATGATGTATTTCCATCCAATCATGCACTCATGAAAAAGAGAATGATGTATTTCCATCCTTGCACTCATGGAAATGAGAATGATGTATTTCCATCCTTGCATTCATGGAACTGAGAATAATGTATTTCCACCCTTGCACTCATGAAAATGAGAATGATGTATTTCCATCCTTGCATTCATGAAAGTGAGAATGATGCATTTCCATCCTTGCACTCATGAAAATGAGAACGATATATTTCCATCCTTGCACTCATGAAAATGAGAATGATGTATTTCCATCCTTGCACTCATGAAAATAAGAATGATATATTTCCATCCCTGCACTCATGAAAATCAGAGTGATATATTTCCAACCCTGCACTCATGAAAATGAGAATGATGTATTTCCATTCCAGCACTCATGAAAATGAGAATGATGTATTTCCATCCTTGCATTCGTGAAAAAGAGGATGATATATTTCCATCCTTGAAGTCATGAAAGTGAGATTGATGTATTTCCATCCTTGCACACATGAAAATAAGAATCATGTATTTCCATCCTTGCACTCAAGAAAATGAGAATAATGCATTTCCATCCTTGCACTCATGGAACTGAGAATGATGTATTTCCATCCTTGCACTCATGAAAATGAGAATGATGTATTTCCATCCTTGCACTCATGAAAGTGAGAATGATGTATTTCCATCCTTGTATTCATGAAAGTGAGAATGATGTATTTCCATCCTTGCACTCATGAAAATGAGAATGATGTATTTCCATCCTTGCACTCATGAAAATGAGAATGATGTATTTCCATCCTTGCATTCATGAAAATCAGAATGATATATTTCCATCCCTGCACTCATGAAAATCAGAATGATATATTTCAACCCTGCACTCATGAAAATGAGAATGATGTATTTCCGTTTCAGCACTCATGAAAATGAGAATGATGTATTTCCATCCTTGCACTCGTGAAAGTGATAATGATGTATTTCCATCCTTGCACTCATGAAAGTGAGAATGATGTATTTCCATCCTTGCACTCATGAAAATGAGAATGATGTATTTCCATCCCTGCACTCATGAAAATGAGAATAATGTATTTCCATCTTTGCAATCATGAAAATGGGAATAATGTACTTCCATCCTTGCACTCATGAAAGTGAGAATGGTGTATTTCCATCCTTGCTCTTATGAAAAAGAGAAGGATGTATTTCCATCCAATCATGCACTCATGAAAATGAGAATGATATATTTCCATCCATGTACTCATGAAAATGAGAATGATGTATTTCCATCCTTTCACTCATGAAAATGAGAATGATATATTTCCATCCCTACACTCATGAAAATGAGAATAATGTATTTGCATCCTTGCACTCATGAAAATGAGAATGATGCATTTCCATCCTTGCACTCATGAAAACGAGAATGATGTCTTTCCATCCTTGCACTCATGAAAACGAGAATGATGTCTTTCCATCCTTGCACGCATGAAAACGCGAATGATATATTTGCATCCTTGCACTCATGAAAATAAGAATGATGCAGAACTGTTTGGTGACAATACTCATCTCATCTTTATTTCCACAAAAGAGAACGGAAATGAGGAAGAATATTTGGGTAAATATGTTAATGGCATTATGGAATTTGCTTCAGTCTCCGACATCTCTTCCTATTAATTAATGGTCCATTTAACCATTTCGACTGTTGCGAATGCCATGTCTATTTTTGTCAGTTGGAGGAATTCCCCTTCTCAGTGTTCATGGAATGTGTCACGACTCAAAGTAGCTTTGACATGCAAATTACTCTTTTGGCATAAGATGACTTCAAAGGAACAAGATGTGCTTGTACATCTGGCACCTTCTTGGTGCTGTACACACTCCCTTTGAGTTCCTGAGAGCTTAAACTTAACTAGAGCTTCCCTCTGGTAATCTTGAATCAACAACGGTTAATTTTGCATTTCCATTTGTGCTCTCTCCAGGCAGATGGGGCAATGAATGTTAATATGGATGACGGTAGCATGGAAGTGGTTGAACCTTATAGGTAGTTGGCAGTAAATGTAGCGGATGATGGTAGGATGAGAAAAGCGGGGAGCCACAGAACAGGGTTTGTGCACAAATTTTTGAGATACTCTGAGTTTCTATGGAAGCCGAAACTGGAACGTATGAAGGGAATTTCTAACCAACTCTCTCTCTCAAGGAGGTGCAGTGTAGATTTCGAATGTGAATGAGAGAGAAAAGGTCAAAGCTGGTAGGATTTTGCTCTTTGCATAGTATTTTTGCCGTAAGAAGAACTGGTAGGGTGAGATACGTAGCGATACATAGGAGTGGCAAGAAGGTAACGTAGTTGAAAGGATGGATCTGTGTTTCAAAAAGGTTTGGTAATAAAAAAAAAAAAAAATTTGCCGAAGTTTCTGTGGCGCAATCGAGTTTTCTGTACAATGTATAATGCTGTATGAGCCGCGACCCATGAAACTTTAAGCCACGGCCCGGTGGTGGCCTGTGTTGTTGGCACCTATAGCGGTGCCAGACTCACGATCGTGGGTAAATTTAACCTTAAATAAAATAAAAACTACTGAGGCTAGAGGGCTGCAATTTGGTATGTTTGATGATTTGAGGGTGGATGATCAACATACCAATTTGCAGCCCTCTAGCCTCAGCAATTTTTAAGACCTGAGGGCGGACAGAAAACTTTGACAGAAAACTAAAAGTGCCGAATAATACTTTCCGACAACTTCTAGTTCTCCAGTGTCAGGAGGGAGGGTTGGGGGAGAATACCTAGAAAGCCTTGTTATTGAATGGTACACTGTGTTTGTCTGTGAATGATATGCTGTTAATGAGTCTTTTGTATATACTTGAAGCAGCTCAAGTGTGGAAGTTTATCTTAAACCGATTCATCCGAGCCTCCCTATCTTGAGTAAAACCGCTTCATATATATCTAATGGCTGTGTTCTCGTTCTCGTCTTGGAATATGTCGTTATCTATCTATTATCTATCTATCTATCTATCTGTGTAGATATATATATATATATATATATATATATATATATATATATATATATATATATACACTATATACACATATTGAGACATGATTATCGAAGTCACACTTTAGCAGAACTTTCCAAAATGTTGCAATTCACTGAGAGAGAGAGAGAGAGAGAGAGAGAGAGAGAGAGAGAGAGAGAGAGAGACTTGAGTTAGGGTTCAGTTCCTCCTGCAGATAATCTCCGATGTCCATTAGGGAATGCATGGGATTAAGACGAAACGTAAACTTTCCCAAGAACTCTGCCAAAAGGATTTCAAGGTATTTACTTTTCTTTTTTTTTTCCTATCTTTTTTTTTATTCTCTTGAACCCTTCCCTTGCCTTCTTCCGTCGTTCTGTCTACTCGTCTCTCTCTCTCTCTCTCTCTCTCTCTCTCTCTCTCTCTCTCTCTCTCTCTCTCTCTCTCTGTGTACCGTTTTTGCTTCTACTCTCTTTTCTGGATTGCCCTTAGTCTCTGTCTCCCTCTTCCATGATTATACCTCATTTTTATGTTGATTTCAACATGTTGATCTCTCTCTCTCTCTCTCTCTCTCTCTCTCTCTCTCTCTCTCTCTCTCTCTCTCTCTCTCTCTCTCTCTCTCTCTCGTCATTCAGGACAGATTCCACTTATGCCAGGAAAGCTCTATTCTTCAAAGAATACGTTTGCACTCATATTTTATGCTGGATTGGTTCCTCCTAGCGAATATCGTCACCCATTATTACAGGGTATAAAGTTCTTAAGTATAAGGAAGCGTCCCATGCGATAAAATTCAAAATCTTATTAAACATCAAGGGTGATAAATTCGAGGTTATATTATTCCATCAACGATAAATTTATTGCCTTATTTGACATTTAACATGATAGCCAGTATATTACTGGGGCTTTAAAAGGTATAAAATTGAAGATCCTGTTGTATATTTGAGGGTAATAAAATTGAAGATCCTTTGGTATATTTCAGGGTAATAAAATTCTAGATCCTTAAGATCCTGTTGTATATTTCAGGGTAATAAAATTAAAGATCCTGTTGTATATTTGAGGGAAATAAAATTTAAGATCCTTTTGTATAATTCAGGGTAATAAATTTTAAGATCCCATTGTATATTTCAGGGTAATAAAATTTTAAGATCCTGTTGTATATTTCAGGGTAATAAGACTTTAGTTCCTGTTGTATATTTTAGGGTAATAAAAATAAAGATCCTCTTGTATATTTCAGGATAATAAAATTTAAGATCTGTTGTATATTTCAGGGTAATAAAATTTTAGATCCTGTTGTATATTTCAGGGTAATAAAATTTTAGATCCTGTTGTATATTTCAGGGTAATAAAATTGAAGATCCTGTTATATATTTCAGGGTAATAAAATCTAAGATCTGTTATATATTTCAGTAATAAAATCAAATCTTTAAGATCTGCTGTCACATTTAAGATGTTACACTTCCTATAAAAGGCATTTTATATTTTACCTACCTTGAAGAAGATGCAAAAGAAATCTTGGTAGCTCTGGCCTGCATCCCTCCTTGCTGAGTGTCGCTCTCTCTCTCTCTCTCTCTCTCTCTCTCTCTCTCTCTCTCTCTCTCTCTCTCTCTCTCTCTCTCTCTCTCAGACGCTCTTGTGAATTTTATGAAAATATACATCTAGCCTGGTGTGTATAAATCAAACCTGGCATACAAAAATAAACTTTATTTTGCAAACCAAACATGAGACCAGTTAAACCCCGGTCACTAAGTTCTCCATATTAATACCAGGGTCAGTGAATCAAAGTTCCAATCAAGACAAATGTCTGAACAGTCAGCTAAGTCATTGCCCATGCTTTTGCACAGCTGTGTACGTCTTCATCCATGATTCATCTGTCAATTAAAAACCCCATATAAGATAATGTGGGATATCTCCCAAAATAAAAGTAAACATGTAAACAATCGAAACACACCGACATAACAGAAATGGTAAAATACACGGCAAGGTACTGAATGGCAGTGCACATTTCAACTCACCCCTTCAACAGGTAATTGGAGCTTAGAATTTCACTGTCCTTTTCCAAACAGTTCCTTCAGCAACAATGAAACATTTTCTCTAGTGAATGGGAATTCCAATTCCCAGCGTGTCCAACATGTCCTTTAGAGTGGGCTGTCACACCAGAGTGCCCAGTCTATCACCAACCGATCAGTTGCTGATCTTCACAGGTGAATGTACACTGAGCGCTGAATTAGCAAACACATACTCCCACTTTGCAAGAGACAGTGTGTCAAGCATGTGCACCAACATGTACACACACATATTTCAGGGTAATAAAATTTAAGACCCTTTTGTATATTTCAGGGTAATAAAATTTAAGGCCCTGTTGTATATTTCAGGGTAATAAAATTTAGAACCCTGTTGTATATTTCAGAGTAATAAAATTTATGACCCTGTTGTATATTTCAGGGTAATAAAATTTAAGATCCTGTTGTATATTTCAGGTAATAAAATTTAAGATCCTGTGGTATATTTGAGGGTAATAAAATTTAAGATCTGTGGTATATTACAGGGTAATGAAATTTAAGATCCTGTTGTATATTTCAGGGTAATAAAATACAAGATCCTGTAGTATATTTCAGGGTAATGAAATGTAAGACCATGTTTAACATTTTAATGAGATAAAATTTAAACCTTTCAAGAAGATAAAATTGTCTATCCCAGTGGCCATCGCAGGAAGTTAGTATCTCCTTAGGCTATTCCAGAAAATGTATTTCAAGATTCAGTCTTTTGTCTTAAGATACTACTGATCCACCAATGAGATAAAATTCCAGACCCTTGTGTTTTTCCAAGGGGATAAAGTTTAAGATCAGATTACGCCGCCAACGTAGGTGAAATCTGTGTATTTGCTAATGTTAAATGGTCGTTAGTTTATCATGCAATATGCTTTATGGCTGTGGATGTGTATATTCATTTGCTTGGACATGTCCTCAGATTTACTTTGCAAAACTTCTTAGTCAGTCTAGCATATATTATATTGGAATGATTAGTCACGCACGCCATAGCACTCTCTCTCTCTCTCTCTCTCTCTCTCTCTCTCTCTCTCTCTCTCTCTCTCTCTCTCTCTCTCTCTCTCTCTCTCTCTCAAAACTGCAACTAATAACAGTGAACTGTAAACTACTGTACAGTATGTATAATACCCTACCTAGGCCACCAGGATTACAGTGCAATCTTTTGATGGCTGTGAATCAGAGTGTTTGTGTCATATTGTATCCTCTTTGAAAGGATCACCAGTGTTAATGATAGTCAGACATGTATTTAATGTTTGTCAGCATGGCACATCTCACTTAGGTTCAAAAATAATGGTGTCAGTCATACTGCTTTTACGAATATAATGACAGTTTAAAATTTATTTTGAACTTCAAGTGCTTTCAGTCCTTGCAGTGAGATAGTGATTTTTTATACCCTTTCTACTGATATTCTTTCCCGTAGAGGGGGGTGGGTAGTCGTCAGTGCACCGTAGGCATCACTTGTTCTTTGCAGCATCCATTCGGCCCTTAGCTGCAACTCCTTTCATTCCTTTTACTGTACCTCCATTCATATTCTCCCTCTTCCATCTTCCTTTCCATCCTCGCCAAACAGTTATTTCATATTGCAACTGCGAGGTTTTCCTTCTGTTACACCATTCAAGCCTTTCTACTCTCAATTTCCATTTCAGCGCTGAATGACCTCATAGGTCCCAGTGCTTGGCTTTCGGCCTAAATCCTACATTGTATTGTTGTACTGATACTCTTTGAAAATTAGCTTAGGAGATAATATGAAGAATTTCTCCTTTCCAGCACCAAGCCTTGAATGCTTGCTGAAAAACGCCTTTAGCGTACTCAGGCTCTGCCTTTCAGGTACCAGTCCCCTTAAAAAAAATCTTTATTGTGAGCGAGCCCTGTCCCCTTCAAAGAGAAAAAACCTTTATGGTGAGTGACCCCTGTCCCCTTTAAAGGAAAAAAAATCTTAATGGCGACTGAGCCCTGTCCCCTTTAAAGGGAAAATCTTTTTGGCAAGTCCTGTTCTCTTTAAAGGAAAAAAATCTTCATGGTGAGTGAGCCCTGTCCCCTTTAAAGGGAAAAAATCTTTATGGTGAGTGAGCCCTATTCCCTTAAAATGGAAAAATCTTTGTGTTGACTGGGGTCTGTCCCCTTTAAAGGGAAAAATCTTATGGCGACTGAGCCCTGTCCCCTTTAAAGGGAAAAACCTTTATGGTGAATGAGGCCTAGCCCCTTAAAATGGAAAAATCTTTGTGGTGACTGGGGTCTGTCCCCTTTAAAGGGAAGAAATCTTATGGCGACTGAGCCCTGTCCCCTTTAAATGTAAAAATATTTATGGTGACTGAGTCCTGTCCCCTTTAAAGGGAAAAATCTTTATAAAATGGAAAAATCTTTGTGGTGACTTAAAGGGAAAAAAAAGGTCTGTCCCCTTTAAAGGGAAGAGCAATCCCATTTAAAGGGAAAAAGCCTTTATGGCAACTGAGCCCCGTCCCCTTTGGAAAAAAATCCTTACGGTGCCCTGTCCCATTTAAAGGGAAAAATTACTGAGCCCTGTCCTTTAAAAGAAAAAAATCTGGTTAGCCCTGGTGAAAAAATCTGGCAAGTGAGGCCTGTCCCCTTTAAAGGAAAAGTCTTTTGGTGAGTGAGCCCTGTCCCCTTTAAAGGGGAAAATCTTTATGGAGAGTGAGCCCTGTCCCCTTTAAAGGGAAAAAGTAAAAATCTTTAAAATGAAAAAAAATCTTTATGGTGAGTCCTGTCCTCTTTAAAGGGAAAAAGTCTTTATGGTGACTGAACCCTGCCCCTTTAAAGGGAAAAATCTTTATGGTCAGTGAGCACCTGTCCCTTTTAAAGTGAAAAATCTTTATGGAGCTCTGTCCCCTTTAAAGGAAAAATCTTTATGGAGAGCCCTGTCCCTTTGAAAAAATGGTGAAAGCTCTGTCCTTTAAAGGAAAAAAATCTTTATGGAGAGCCCTGTCCCATTTAAAGGGAAAAAATCTTTATGGTAAAAGAGCCCTGTTCCATTTAAAGAGAAAAAATCTTTATGTCGAGTGAGCCCTGTCCCCTTTAAAGTGAAAAAATCTATTATGGCAAGTGAGCTCTGTCTCTTTTAAAGGGAAAAATCTTTATGGAGAACCCTGTCCCCTTTAAAGGGAAAAATCTTTATGGTGAGTCCTGCCCCTTTAAAGTGAAAAATCTTTATGGCAACTGAGCCCCGTCTCCTTTAAAAGGAAAAAAATCTTTATGGCGAGTGAGCCATGTCCCCTTTAAAGTGAAAAAATCTTTATGGTAAGTGAGCTCTGCCCCCTTTAAAAGGAAAAATCTTTATGGAGAGCCCTGTCCCCTTTAAAGGGAAAAAATCTTTATGGTGAGTAATCCCTGTCCCCTTTAAAGGGAAAAAATCTTTATGGTGAGTGAGCCCTGTCCATTTAAAGTGAAAAAATCTTATGGTAAGTGAGCGCTGTCCCTTTTAAAGGGAAAAATCTTTACGGAGAGCCCGGTCCCTTTTAAGGAAAAAAGTCTTTATGTTGAATGAGCCCTGTCCCCTTTAAAGTTAAAAATTCTACTAAGGTAAGTGAGCTCTGTCCTCTTTAAAGGGAAAAAATCTTATGGAGAGCCCTGTCTCCTTTAAAGGGAAAAATCGTTATGGTGAGTCCTGACTCCTTTAAAGGGAAAAAATCTTTATGGCAACTGAGCCCTGTCTCCCTTAAATGGAAAAAATCTTTGGTGAGTGAGGCCTGTCCCCTTTAAGGGAAAAGATTTTTATGGCAAGTGAGCCCTGTTCCTTTAAAGTGAAAAAATCTTTATGGTAAGTGAACTCTGTCCCTTTTAAAAGGAAAAAATCTTTATGGAGAGCCCTGTCCCCTTTAAGGGGACAAATTTTTATTGAGAGCCCTGTCCCCTTTAAAGGGAAAAAATCTTTATGGTGAGTGAGCCCTGTCCCCCTTTAAAGTGAAAAAATCTTTATGGTGAGTGAGCTCTGTCCCCTTTAAAGGGAAAAAATATTTATGGAGAACCCTGTCCCCTTTTAAGGGAAAAAATCTTCATAGTGATTGAGCCCTGTCCCCTTTAAAGGGAAAAAATCTTTATGGTGATTGAGCCCTGTCCCCATTAAAGAGAAAAAATCTTTATGGTGGGTGAGCCTTGTCCCCTTTAAAGTGAGAAAATGTCTATGGTAAGTGAGCTCTGTCCCCTTTAAAGGGAAAAAATCTTTATGGAGAGTCCTGTTCCATTTAAAAGGAAAAAATCTTTATGGTGAGTCCTGTTCCCTTTAAAGGAAAGAAATCTTTATGATGACTCACCCCTGTCCCCTTTAAAATAAAAAAAAATATTTATGGTGAGTGAGCCATGTCCCCTTTAAATGAAAAAATCTTTATGTAAGTGATCTTTGTCCCCTTTAAAGGGAAAAAATCTTTATGGAGAGCCCTGTCCCCTTCAAAGGGAAAAAATCTGTATAGTGAAAGAGCCCTGTCCCCTTTAAAGGGAAAAATCTTTATGGTGGGTGAGTCCTGTCCTTTTAAAGTGAAAAAATCTTTATGGCAAGTGAGCTCTGTCCCCTTTAAAGAAAAAATCTTTATTGTGACTGACACGTGTAGAAAAATGTTTATGGAAAGCCCTGTCCCCTTTAAAGGGAAAAAATCTTTATGGTGAGTGAGCCCTGTCCCCTTTAAAAGGAAAAAATCTTTATGGTGAGTGAGCCATGTCCCCTTTAAAGTGAAAAATTTTTATGGAAAGTGAGCTGTCCCCTTTAAAGGGAAAAAATCTTTATGGAGAGCCCTGTCCCCTTTAAAGGGAAAAAACTTTTATGGTGAGTGAGCCCCGTTCCCTTTAAAGGGTAAAAATCTTAATGGTGAGTGAGCCCTGTCCCCTTTAAAGTGAAAAAAATCTTTATGGTAAGTGAGCCCTGTTCCCTTTAAAAGGAAAAAATCTTTATGGTGAGTGAGCCCTATCTGCTTAAAAGAGAGAAAATCTGTATTGTAACTGATCCCTGTTGCCTTTAAAGGGAAAAAATTTTTATGGTGACTGACACGTAGAAAAAATCTTTATGGTGACTGAGCCCTATACACTTTAAAGGGAAAAAATCTGTGTGACAACTGAGCCCTATCCTCTTTAAAGGGAAAACATTTTTATGGCAACTGAGCCCTATCCCATTTAAAGGGAAAAAATCATTATGGCAGCTGGGCCCTATCCCTTAAAAGGGAATTAATCTCTACGGCGACTGAGCCCTGTCCCCTTAAAAGGGAAAAAATCTTTATGGCGACTGAGCCCTGTTCCCTTAAAAGGGAGAAAATTTTTATGGCGACTGAGCCTTGTCCCACAGCTTACTTGAGGCAATATATAAAATTTTCCCTTCACAAAGAGTTTGGTTTTAGTTTTATTTTTAATGAAGAGTCTTGCCCTGTAATGACGGTAGAAGCTTTGAGTAGACGCATTGAAATGTCATAGAAATTTTGCGTCATTGATCAGTTTTGAAATCATTAAAAGACACCAGACATAACAGTGGCGGAAGGCAGCAGGAATTCTGCCTTGCTCCCTCCATTAATTAAATAATTCACCGGGAAGAAACATTTCAACTAACTTAAGAATGAAGGGAGGAAAAAATAAGTAAAAAATGCGCCGAAGTTTCTTTAGCGCAATCAAGTTTCCTGTACAGCGTATAATCAAGGCCTCCGAAAACAGATCTATCTTTCAGTGGTCTCGGTATAATGCTGCTATTAGCCGCTGCCCATGAAACTTTAACCACGGCCCGTTGGTTGCCTATCCTATATCGTTGCCAGAAGCACGGTTATGGTTAACCTTAACCTTATATAAAATAAAAACTACTGAGGAGGCAAGAGGGCTGTAATTTGGTATGTTTGATGATTGGAGGGTGGATGATCAACATCCCAATTTGCAGCCCTCTAGCCTCAGTAGTTTTTAAGATCTGAGGGCGGACAGAAAAGTGTGCGGACAGACAAATAGCCCTCTCTATGATAGTTTTCTTTTACAGAAAACTAAAAAGGAACAGTTCTCTCCCTCCGTCCATTGTAGAACATATAACACAAAATAAAAAGAAAAAATATATTAAAACTGTTCCCCAATCCTGGCTTCCGTTCCCATCAACAATAACGGGGCCTCTGCAGAGGTGATTCATTACGTGTCATGAACGGGATTCGAACCATTTGTTACATTTACACAACGAGCACCATGTTCCCGTTTCCGGAACAGCCGAGCAAATAACACTCTCTCTCGCTGTGTGTGTGTGTGTGTGTGTGTGTGTGTGTGTGTGTGTGTGTGTGTGTGTGTGTGTGTGTGTGTATCTATCACCTATCTCCTCTGGAAAAACGGAGAAAGATCATTTCATCCATAGGAATATTGAAGGCTGAAAAAAGTGGTGCTTCATCTCTCTCTCTCTCTCTCTCTCTCTCTCTCTCTGTGGATCTATCTTCTAATCTCTTCTCTCCAGAGAGAAAGATGAGAGGCTTCCATTTTGTCTCTGTCCTTCACTCAGTGAGCGTGTATGGTTTATCCTTTCATTTCAAACTTTCTACGGGGAAAGGAGTGAAAGTCGGGAAAGGTGAATAGTTTAGGTCTCTCCAGTGAATGGGAGAAAGGTCAAGAGTTTGCGTAAGATTGGCCAAAGACCAAAAAGTGTTCTCTTCCAGCGTAACACACTGTATATATGTTACAGGCAAATAGCGAAATGCACTTAGGGACATTTGATCCCCCCGGGGACTAGTAGTAAACACGGCGAAAGTGACTCACCTACACTGTGTCGCCATGTTAAGTACTAGCTTTTGGGGGTGTCAGATGTATTTCGTCGTGTTTAGTATTAGTCCCTGGGAGATCTTTTACTGTCCTTAAGCGCATTTCACTATCTGCCTGAAAATTCAGGCAATTCTGAAATGCATGGTTTCGCTATCTGCCCGTAATATATATAAATCTCTCATTCCGTTCATGGAGGAAGAAAGATAGAGTGAAGAAAGTAGAAATTCCATTTTTTGTTTCTATTTATTTCCACAGGAGAAATTCCATTCTCTCCATTTATTTCCGCAGGAGAAATTCCATTCTCCCCATTTATTTCTGCAGGAGAAATTCCATTCTCTCCATTTGTTTGTGCAGGAATAACTCAATTCTCTCCATTTATTTCTGCAACAGAAAATTCCATTCTCCCCATTTATTTCTACAGGAGAAATTCCATTCTCCCCATTTATTTCTACAGGAGAAATTCCATTCTCCCCATTTATTTCTGCAGGAGAAATTCCATTCTCTCCATTTATTTCTGCAGGAGAAATTCTGTTCTCTCTCCAGTTATTTCTGCAGGGAGAAGTTATTTCCGGAGAAATCCGATCCCCATTTATTTACGCAGGAGAAATTCCGTTCTCTCCATTTATTTCCACAGGAAAAATCCCATTCTCCCCATTTATTGCTACAGGAGAAATTCCATTGTCCCCATTTATTTCTACAGGAGAAATTCCATTCTCCCCATTTATTTCTACAGGAGAAATTCTATTCTCCCCATTTATTTCCGCAGGAGAAATTCCATTCTCTCCATTTATTTCTGCAGGAGAAATTCCGTTCTCCCCAGTTATTTCCACGGGAGAAATTCCATTCTCCCCATTTATTTCCACAGGAGAAATTCCGTTCTCTCCATTTATTTCCTCAGCAGAAATTCAGTTCTCCCCATTTGAAATTCCGTTCTCCCCATTTATTTCCGCAGGAGAAATTCAGTTCTCCCCGTTTATTTCTGCAGGAGAAATCCCGTTCTCTCCATTTATTTCCACAGAAGAAATTCCATTCTCCCCATTTATGAAATTCCATTCTGCCCATTTATTTCCTCGGGGAAACTCCATTCTCTCCATTTATTTCCGGGGGAGAAATTCCATTCTGCCCATGTATTTCTGCGGGAGAAATTCCATTCTCCCCATGTATTTCCATGGGAGAAACTCTATTCTGCCCATTTATTTCCGCGGGAGAAATTCCATTCTGCCCATTTATTTCAGTGGGAGAAATTCCATTCTGCCCATTTATTTCTGCAGGAGAAATTCCATTTTGCCCATTTATTTCCGCGGGTGAAATTCCATTCTGCCCATTTATTTCCGCGGGAGAAATTCCATTCTGCCCATTTGTTTCCGCTGGAGAAATTCCATTCTGCCCATTTATTTCCATGGGAGAAATTCCATTCTGCCCATTTATTTCCGCGGGAGAAATTCCATTCTGTCCATTTATTTCCGTGGGAGAAATTCCATTCTGCCCATTTGTTTTTGCGGGAGAAATTCCATTCTGCCCATTTATTTCCACGGGAGAAATTCCATTCTGCCCATTTATTTCCGCGGGAGAAATTCCATTCTGCCCATTTATTTCCGCGGGAGAAATTCCATTCTGCCCATTTATTTCCGGGGGGGAAATTCCATTCTGCCCATTTGTTTCCTGGGGAGAAATTCCATTCTGCCCATTTGTTTCTGCAGGAGAAATTCCATTCTGCCTGTTTATTTCCTGGGGAGAAACTCCATTCTGCCCATTTATTTCCGCGGGAAAAATTCCATTCTGCCCATTTATTTCCACGGGAGAAATTCCATTCTGCCCATTTATTTCTGTGGGAGAAATTCCATTCTGCCCATTTATTTCCCGGGGAAATTCCATTCTGCCCATTTGTTTCCTGGGGAGAAATTCCATTCTGCCCATTTATTTCCGTGGAGAAATTCCATTCTGCCCGTTTATTTCCTCGGAGAAATTCCATTCTGCCCATTTATTTCCGCGGGAAAAATTCCATTCTGCCCATTTATTTCCACGGGAGAAATTCCATTCTGCCCATTTATTTCCACGGGAAAAATTCCATTCTGCCCATTTATTTCCGCTGGAGAAATTCCATTCTGCCCATTTAATTCCGCAGGAGAAATTCCATTCTACCCATTTATTTCCGGGGTAGAAATTCCATTCTGCCCATGTATTTCCGTGGGAGAAACTCTATTCTGCCCATTTATTTCTGCGGGAGAAATTCCATTCTGCCCATTTATTTCAGTGGGAGAAATTCCATTCTGCCCATTTATTTCAGCGGGAGAAATTCCATTCTGCCCATTTATTTCTGCAGGAGAAATTCCATTTTGCCCATTTATTTCTGCGGGTGAAATTCCATTCTGCCCATTTATTTCCGTGGGAGCAACTCCATTCTGCCCATTTATTTCCGCGGGAGAAATTCCATTCTGCCCATTTGTTTCCGCTGGAGAAATTCCATTCTGCCCATTTATTTCCTCGGGAGAAATTCCATTCTGCCCATTTATTTCCGGGGGAGAAATTCCATTCTGTCCATTTATTTCCGTGGGAGAAATTCCATTCTGTCCATTTATTTTTGCGGGAGAAATTCCATTCTGCCCATTTATTTCCACGGGAGAAATTCCATTCTGCCCATTTATTCCATTCTGCCCATTTATTTCCGTGGGAGAAATTCCATTCTGCCCATTTATTTCAAGTGGAGAAATTCCATTCTGCCCATTTATTTCCGGGGGAAATTCCATTCTGCCCATTTGTTTCCTGGGGAGAAATTCCATTCTGCCCATTTATTTCCGTGGGAGAAATTCCATTCTGCCTGTTTATTTCCTCGGGAGAAACTCCATTCTGCCCATTTATTTCAGGGAAAATTCCATTCTGCCCATTTATTTCCACGGGAGAATTTCCAGTCTGCCCATTTATTTCCTCGGGAGAAATTCCATTCTGCCCATTTATTTCCCGGGGGGAAATTCCATTCTGCCCATTTGTTTCCTGGGGAGAAATTCCATTCTGCCCATTTATTTCCGTGGGAGAAATTCCATTCTGCCCGTTTATTTCCTCGGGAGAAATTCCATTCTGCCCATTTATTTCCGCGGGAAAAATTCCATTCTGCCCATTTATTTCCACGGGAGAAATTCCATTCTGCCCATTTATTTCCCGGGGAAAAATTCCATTCTGCCCATTGATTTCCGCGGGAGAAATTCCATTCTGCCCATTTAATTCCGCAGGAGAAATCCCATTCAACCCATTTATTTCTGGGGTAGAAATTCCATTTTGCCCATATATTTCTGTGGGAGAAATTCCATTTTGCCCATTTATTTCTGCGGGAGAAATTTCATTCTGCCCATTTATTTCCCGGGGGAGAAATTCCATTGTGCCCATTTATTTCTGCGGGAGAAATTCCATTCTGCCCATTTATTTCCGGGGGAGAAATTCCATTTTCTCCATTTATTTCCACATGAGAAATTCCACTCTCTCCATTTATTTTTGCGGGGAGAAATTCCATTTTCCCATTTATTTCTGAAAGAGAAATTCCATTCTCCCCATTTATTCCCGGAGAAGAAACTCCATTCTCCCCGTTCATTTCCGCAAGAGAAATTCCGTTCTCCCCATTTATTTCCGCGGGAGAAATTCCATTTTTCCATTTTTTCCACAGGAGTAATTCCATTTTTTCTATTTATTTCCCTAGGAAAAGGCAGATGGATTGGTGAAAAAATAAATTATTTGTTGTGTATCTCTGTATATAAAAAAATTTATGCATAAAATGTATCTATATATATATGTATATATGTACAGTATATATGTGTTTGTGTGTGTGCTTGTTAGTGTGTGTGTGTCTCATACTTTTTTATCTTCCATGACATTATGTAAGAATGAAACAGAGTGAGAGAGCATTTCAGTTTGATTAGGAGAAATAAGAGCCAGTTTCTAAATTACACACACAGACACACACACACACACACGCACATCCTGAAAACATGTGCTCCATTGACCCAGCATGGCATTGTCTTGAGGCATTATCTCAACATTAGCATTCGTAGATAAATTTCCCTAGTAACATTTTTCATAGCTTTTACCTCAGTGTAAAACAGTGTATTCTTCCTGAACATTGGTAACCTTCTCCCCTTTCTTTTAGTTTTCTGTAAAAAAAACCCAGTGAGGTTTCTATTTGTCTGTCCATCCGTACTTTTCTGTCCGCCCTCAGATCTTAAAAACTATTGAGGCTAGAGGGCTGCAAATTGGTATGTTGATCAACCATCCTCCAAGCACCAAATCTACCAAGTTGCAGCACTCTAGCCTCAGTAGTTTTTCTATTTCACTTAAGGTAAAGTTTAGCCATGGATCGTGCATCTGGCAGCGATTTCCGGAGGCGACGCCGACGCACCTTCATTTGACCGCATCGGGGGAGCAACTGAGCACTGCCAGGTCGTAGCTTAGAGTTTCACACAGCATATTTTACTTGTTTATTATGTGCCTCCTTTTTGTCACACCTCCTTAAACACCTTATCAATCCAACTGTACTTAAGCACACTTGGCATCTCATACTAAGAAAGACTTAGCCAAAAACGTTAGCTTATCTCGAAATCACTTGACTCTGGGATTAACTGACATCCAAGAGGAATTATAATCGATAAGGACAGCTGTCTCACAAAGATTCGAACCTGTGCCTCTTGGTTTAGTTAAGGTGATAGACAGTCGAATATATCGATTTTGATACCCCACGGATGCAGATTCCAAGTTAAAGTGAATTTCATGTTAACTGAAGTTTTTCTTAATATTTGAAATAATATATATATATATATATATATATATATATATATATATATATATATATATATATATATATATATATATATATATATATATATATATATATATATATATGTGTGTGTGTGTGTGTGTGTGTGTGTATTTGTATTATAGACAAAGAAATCAGCCCATCACGAAAGAAAAGTTGTTGAAATTTGGAATAGAGGGGAACTCATTTTCGTTTTCTGCTACATAAAGATTATTCATTTCAGATAGAAATTAAACTGCTACTTACTCATTTTTACAATGGCTGTCAAAGAGGTGTAAAATTAATAAAGAAACTCAGATATAATTTGAAAGTAACTAACACAACAAACAATCATTTATAAAAATTTCTCCTGTTTCCACTTTTGTAATGGCGTCCCTGAAGTATTCGTCGACCATTTCGAAAATTAATAATAATAATAAGATAATGTTACAAGCTTTCGCTATTTTTCTCATTCACGTCACGTGTTATTGCACCAGTTTCATTAAGTCGTTTATAAGCGAGAATGTTTCCCTGGGTCGTTCATCATGGTCGTCGTTGTGCCTGTCTGTTTCCTTTTTCCATTCCTTTGTTCGTGCACCCTTTCCCAGCGATGACATCTGTCCTGATCCGTGCAGTAGGGGCGGAAAGCCCCTGTAGATTACTCGCATTTTGAGCTTTATGCATAATTCATGGACGGAGGAAAAACCAAAAAACCTTGATTATATTGTGGTTGGAATGACGCGAAATTCATTTCTCTTTTCAGCTCGTCTCTCTCTCTCTCTCTCTCTCTCTCTCTCTCTCTCTCTCTCTCTCTCTCTCTCTCTCTCTGTCATGACATAAAAACAGTCTCTCTCTCTCTCTCTCTCTCTCTCTCTCTCTCTCTCTCTCTCTCTCTCTCTCTCTCTCTCTCTCTGCGCGCCGTTGAAAAACATGTTGGATATTGAACCGTTGTTGAATACTGGTGGAAAAGGGAGCTGTTTTCGATGCCGTGAGAGATAGAGATAGAGGGAAAGGGAGAGGAGGGAGAGATGCTCCTCTCACTTTTAATGGATGTTTTTCTTTTAGGAAAACACGAGATATAATATAGTTAGAGGGATTCGTTTTCTACTGTTTATGTATTGGTTGATAAAGGAAAATTAATATTTGTCGTTTTAAGGGAGAGAGAGAGAGAGAGAGAGAGAGAGAGCTTAATCTGTACGTTATTAATGCTAGTTTTCATTGAAGGAAATACTAGACGTGAAATAACGGAGGAAAATATTATACTGTTTTTATTTGTTATGGCTGTGTGCAATGAAAAAAGTCTTCAGTATTGGCTTTGCGTTTCAGAATGGAAACAGAGCGCGTGTTTTTCTTGCTGCTGATGAACGGTTTTATTCCATTGAAAAATCCACACTAAAATTGGAACGATAGTCTTTATCATTATTTCCTCTTCGCTTCATAGAAAGAAGAAAATTGAAATGGAAGATTAAAATTAACAGAAAAACCTCTTGGGTTTCAGCAGAAAAGTGAAGAAATCCCCTCTCGAGTCGACAGCAAGTGAGTTTCACTTATCAAGATAATCTTAACTGGTACACTGATCCTTCTTTCTTTGAGATCATATCGTGGAAATTTTAATTGCGAACGCTCTTTTTACCGTTAATAACCATTAACTGATTGAAGTCAAAAGGGGAGCAGAACTTTTCAGTGCAGGCTTCAGTGCTAGGAGGGTTCATGTGAAGGTTCTGTTTCGTGTTCAGTGATGGTCAGGGTTCTCAACCTTTTCTTATTTTGGCCCATGCACCCTTTCACCACATGTCAAAATGTCATCCCCCCCCCATTCCAAAATTGTCTGTCTCAAAAGGTGCATTCCAAATAATAAGCAACAAAATACTAACACAAACACACAAGCTAGCGGAAAGAAAGCCCAGCGTGACCTCTCAGTAGTGCGGACCGATTCACACTGTGTTTTGTGTGGTCATAAAGCCAGTTTGAGCCTGCCCATCTGTGGTCACAATTCCCCCTGAAACTCCCCTAGGGAGAATTCCCTCTGGTTGAGAACCACTGGTTTACATGAATTTTATTTAAAGAATGTAAGAGGATACGTTTGCGGGCTTATATCAACGTTTTTCAGGGTGAGATGCAGCTGAGTAAGCTGCTTTATGTGAACGTGGATTTATATTGAATGTAAATATGAATAAAACTGGTATTATGAACATTAAAAATAGGGTTTAAATTAAGAATGAAATAAGGGTTAATTTTAGGTTTAAAAGAGGATTAGAATTAATGTTGAAAGAGGGTTAAATGAATATGTAAAATGGGATTGATGGGAGGGGTTAAAATAGATATATTTGTTTGTCCACCCTGGGTCAAGTAATGTGGTCATGCTTGAGTTCACCAGGAGATTGGGAGGAAAGGGGAGACAGATTTTACCCTCCTCCTAACAAACCTGTTTGTCCATCTGATCTTGTTTGTAGGGGATTGGGAGGGTAGGGAGACATCCACCCACCTCCTGCAAATCTGGTTTGTCCACCCTGGGTGGAGGCTGGTAGGTAGGAGATTGGGAGGGTAGGGGAGACAGCCACCCTCCTCCTCCTGCAAACCTGTTTGTCCACCCCTGGTGGGGGGGATTGGGAGGGTAGGGGAGACATCCACCCTCCTCCTGCAAACCTGTTTGTCCACCCCGGGTGTAGGTGGGTAGGTAGGGGATCGGGAGGGTAGGGGAGACATCCACCCTCCTCCTGCAAATCTGTTTATCCACCCCGGGTGGAGGCTGGTAGGTAGGAGATTGGGAGGGTAGGGGAGACAGCCACCCTCCTCCCGCAAACCTGTTTGTCCACCCCGGGTGGGTAGGGGATTGGGAGGGTAGGGGAGACATCCACCCTCCTCCTGCAAACCTGTTTGTCCACCCCGGGTGTAGGTGGGTAGGTAGGGGATTGGAAGGGTAGGGGAGACAGCCACCCTCCTCCCACAAACCTGTTTGTCCACCCTGGTTTGGGGTGGGGTAGGTAGGGGATTGGGAGGGTAGGGGAGACAGCCACCCTCCTCCTGCAAACCTGTTTGTCCACCCTGGGTGGAGGCAGGTAGGATATTGGGAGGGTAGGGGAGACAGCCACCCTCCTCCTGCAAACCTGTTTGTCCACCCTGGGTGGGGGCGGGGTAGGTAGAGGATTGGGAGGGTAGGGGAGACATCCACCCTCCTCCTGCAAACCTGTTTGTCCGCCCCGGGTGAGGGCGGGGTAGGTAGGGAATCAGGAGGGTAGGGGGACATCCACCCTCCTCCTGCAAACCTGTTTGTCCACCCCAGGTGGGGGCGGGGTAGTTAGGGGATCGGGCAGGTAGGGGAGATGCCAACAAGCTTGTAAATAATTGAATAAATAAAAGGGGATAGAAATATACTTTATGCTGCAAAGGTGGTTAATGCTGTATGCATTTTTACACAACATTTCTTCATCAATACATGCATAAACAGTGCAGTTCACCAAACACAGTAGAAATAGGAATGAACAGAACATCAAATACGATGCATTTTCTGAGGATTACGTGAATGAATCGCTGCAGTGCGTGCTTTCACAAGAATGCTGCAGGGAGATAAATGCGTCGCTACATAGCTATTTCCTGTGCATGCCTAGCTAACTTACTGCTAGTGAGTAGCGTACCTGAATGAACAGGGTACATTTTTTGATACACAATAATCAAAATGTGCCATAAACAAAAATAAACGTAACTAAATTCATCGTTCAAATAGCAGTGAACTCATTTTCTGTTTAAGACCAAAAACGTGTTTTCATATATTTTCTGTGTGTAACACCGATGGTTTATGGGTGTTAAACTTCCCTAACATGTTTGCCGTCTTCCAGCTCGGCCCATCCTGTGTCACCTTTCATATTACCATAATTTTATACTGTATTAGTACAGTAGTAGACTGATGAAACACTTAGTATTATTTTAAACCAGTTCTTTAAAACTTTGAGGGATTACATCAGGTATGCTAAACTAGGATAAACATGTCCTGCACAGGGTATGGAATGAAGAGCTAACCCTGCAAAAATTTGTTTTTTGATTGAATTCATATACAGTGTGCTTATATTACCACATAGGCTTTGGAACAAGTGACTGAATGCACTGCACAGTGCTACAAAAATAATGCTTAAGGAGAATATTTGAAAACAATTCATTTACTTTAGTAGAAGATACTAAACAAAATTGGATGGAAAGGGTCCATAAATGTACTATAATGTCAAAAAGATCAAATGGGCTCTTCATAACAATGCTGTCAAGTTCCCCGAAGTAGGACACAACGGACTACTCGGAATTCGTTAGAATGAAACTTGAAGAATACCAGAAGGGTACTTTGGAAAATCACAGGTTCTGCAGTGTGTATTTTCATCGTGTGAATCAAGTTAAAACTCCAATGAAACTGGTGGGTAGAAGTTACCAAAGAAAGTGAAAACTTGACGAAAACTGGCGAGAAAGGAGAAATGCAGGAAAATTCAGATTTAAAACGTAGGGATGAAAAACTTAGATGATACTTAAGGAGCAGAACAGTTAAGGGTAACGACATGTTTCACGCCAGTGGGTTTGCTTCCAAAGGAAAATAATGAGAATCGCGCCCTTACCCCTGGAGTAGGATTTTGTAAGAATATAAAATACACCTATAACTGAAAGCTTTATACCGTACTTCTTTTGTCAGTCATAAATAAAACTACAAGTTGGACTGCTCAGAGTTATAAAACACCAAGTAAGACTGTTCAAAGTCTTAGAGTAGAGATAATTAGGCACAATCTGCTTGTAAAGCAACGGGAACTAACTCTGAACGGAGAGTATTTAAAGGAAATGGTGACATTCCAACTCAAAGTTTTCAAATAAAAAATTAAAGCATATGAGAGAAGATTGGAAATCGAGAAGGTTACACATGGTCATGACCAGTATAGTACATACCTCTGGTAAATGTGACCAGCAGACCTTCTGTATTTGTATATATATATATATATATATATATATATATATATTATATATATATATATATATATATATATATATATATATATATATATATGTACATATTATATATATGTATATATATATACATATACACATATAATATTGTATATATGTGTGTATGTATGTATTATGTATGAACGTATAATGTGTGGTTATTTGTTTTCATCCTGTTTGTCTAACTTTAAAACTTGTACCTAAATTGTCTGTGTAATGATGGAGCAGTCTCTCTCTCTCTCTCTCTCTCTCTCTCTCTCTCTCTCTCTCTCTCTCTCTCTCTCTCTCTCTCTCTCTCTCTCAAGCAGGCATCTTGGTATTCTACTCGAGAACGAATGGATCTTGCCAAGGGAAAAAATCTTTAATGGGATTCCCAAGTCACTTTGACACTTATAACTTTTTTCTTTCTTCCTTAAAAACTTTCCTTCGTATTCAACCTATTAAACGTTTTTGCAACACGCGGCAAAAATTCCAGAGACATCTCTTCCAGTTGTGAAACATTTTCCTAAGATTTTTTTCCTCGGAGATTTTCCTGGAAGGCTACAGGAGGCGGAGACTGAAGAAATGATCTTTCCCCCAGTAGTTCAGTCATGGAAGGAGATTCGGGAACTTTTCGCGTAAAGGCCCCAGGAAGTGGATTGGGGCTATGAAATTTCCTAGTTTTAAGCAGTGAATGCGGAACATCATGGAATTATCATTGAAAGGCATGCAGTTCGAGAAAGAACCAAACGTTTTCGAGTTGTTTTGGAATGGGAGGAAGCAACTGGATCTTTGGAGAGAAGTTAGAAAGGAAAGGAAGGAACTGGGGCTTTCTAGAATGGTGTTTAGGAATAGCAAGAAGGTGCTGAAACTTTCTAGAATGGTTTAGGAATGGCAAGAAGGAACTAAAACTTTCTAGTGGGGTAGGAAGGGGAGCAAGGAATTGGGGCTTCTCAGAGTAGATTCAGAAGGGAAGGAAAGACGCGGAATTTTACAGAGCGGTTTAAGAAGGGAGGAGGGAACTGAAATTTTCCAGTGTGGTTAAGAAGGGGAGGAAGGATTTGGAGCCATCCAGAAAGGTTCAGGAAGGGAGGAATGGAACTGGAACTTTCCAGTGTGGCTTGGAAAGGGAAGAAAGAAAATGGAATTGTCCAGTATGGTTTATGAGGGAAAGGAAGGAACTGTAACTTTACATATTGGTTTAAAAAATGGGTGGGTGGGTGGGGGAGAATGAAACTTTCAAGTGTAGTTTTCAAAAGATGGAAGGAAATGCAATTATCCAGAGTGGTTTGGAAAGGGATAGGAAGGAACTGGAACTTTTCAGAGTAGTTTAGGAATGAGAGGACAGAACTGTAACACTGCAGAGGGGTTTAGCAGGGAATTGAAATTTTCCAGAGTGGTTTTAAGAAGGTAGGAATGAATTGGAACTTTCCAGTGATGTTCAGGAAGAGGGGGCGGGGGGCAGGAACTGGAACTTTTCAGAATGGTTACAGAACGGTAGTAACTGGAACCTTCCCAAGTGGATTGGGAAGCGTAAAATGAGAGAAGAGGTGATCATGAAGAGCTTGGACAAGGAACGTAATCGGTTGTGTGCAGAATCTTGAGGAGAGACTAAGAGCATTTATGGCAGCCAGAGTGGGAACGATTGACTCGGTTGTTGTGGCAACTCTTTATTTTTTTAAGTGAAGGTTGAATATTTATTGCAAATAAATAAGAGAAAGGAAGCTGTTGAGGTGAATTGTATGTGCCGTAAGTATTGAAGGGACGAGAAATATGGAGGTGCATAAAAACATCAAGTTGTCATATGTCTGTGGATGGATCGAAGAATTTTTAGATGGTTTCGCCATGTGAAGAGAACAGAGGATAATAGGTTTGTGGAAAGAGCATGATTTGGAAGAGTTAGGAGGTAAAGATAGAATGAAGGGAACGCCTAATTGTCCAGTCAGCTTGAGTAGTAGGTGCATTAAGCGGTTAATATTGTGGAGTTTTGTTGCACTAGATTTCAATCATCATTCAGGAGTTTAGTTATGAATATACCATTGTTTTAGCTTTCTGTAAAAGAAAACGCTTGAGGTGGCTGTTTGTCTGTCCGCCCACACTTTTTCTGTCCGCCCTCATATCTTAAAAACTACTGAGGAGGCTAGAGGGCTGCAAATTGGTATGTTGATCATCCACCCTCCAATCATCAAACATAAATTACAGCCCTCTAGCCATAGTAGTTTTTATTTAATCTAAGGTTAAATTTAGGCCATGATTGTGCGTCTGTCACTCTATAGGTGCCAATACAGGCCACCAGCGGGCCGTGGCTGAAAGTTTCAAGGGCCGCGGCTGAGAGTTTCATACAGTATATATGCTGCACAGAAAACTCGATTGCGCTGAAGAAACATTTTTTTTACATTTTTTCCTTATTGTTAAGTCTGGAGCCGCCTTCTGTAAGTCTGGAGCCGCCGCCTGTCATTGGAATTGATCGAAGCATATCGGAGTTAGTGTATCGGCATGCAGACATTGGGAAATAAATGTACTCAGCGTCCTCATTTAGAATTGATTTCAGGGTAACTTCATTTTTCCATAACTGTTCTTATTTTTACTTCAGACTCAGAATTTTACTCTGTCATTGGCAATTTATAAATACATTTTCCAAAATACATCAAGTGGCGTTAACAGTCTAGTTTCAGCAGTCTAATGCGACCCTTCACAATTGATGAACTAACAGATATCTAATTCACTTGTGTATGTACTGTATATATATATATATATATATATATATATATATATATATATATATATATATATATATATATACACATATGATATATAAATATATAACCACAAATATTGTTTAATATCGAATTTACTATGCCTTGGGAATAACTCATACCCAATGGGAATTATAACTGACAAGTTCTTCTGCTCAGGCAAGTATTCTGGCTGGGTGGTCAAAGCCACTGTGTATTGTTTCTAAAGCAAGCTACAGTTCCAAGCAACTCTCAACTGTAATTCCCTTTGGGTGCAAGTTATTCCCAAGGTATAGTGAATTCGATATTAAATGATGCTTGCGGCTTGAATGTTCAAGGGATACTTTCTTGATTCTGGGCGGAAACGGATGAACACAGGAGTTCCTTACATTATCAAGAAATCTACTGTATGTATTACACATCTGACTCAATATTATGGCAACTTTGTAGACAAAGCAAGGGAAAATCTGTGGCTTAGGGCCTTCCTGCTGTGAGGGAAAATTACGTAAACCCCAGGGTTCTCTTAACTTATTATATTTACATGACAAAAACAGATCAGAAGAATGACGAATTACTGGGCAGGTAATAATAAGGGCCTGCTAAATGAATGAATCCTACACTGGATGAATATTCTATGCCGAAGATGTCTTCATAACAGGAACATCACAGAGGGGGGTAGAAGTGGTACTGCACATGGGATAGAGCCAAGTGAGGCGTATCTGCAATATATGCAAGACGGTTACTTGCAAGAATAATAAGACACTCAAAGCGAACTGAGGGAATGCACCGGTAGTGCCAAATAACTCAGTTCAACACTAATTGCATAATTGCGTTAACACTGGATGCTCCAACACAAATTACTGATTGCACAATGGAAAATAAATTAAACTCAGACAGAGAAATAACAGGAATTGTGACTGACTAAGAAACCTTATTCTGGGACATTACCTTCATCAAGATGATGGTGTCCTCGTTCGATAGGGTGCTGGCAATGGAGGAGGGAATTAAAGGAAATACCACTACAAAAGTATACTGGTTCGAACCTGGGGGCTGAACACGTGGAAGGTTCGAGGGTCAGGCAAAGGTAAGGACATCTGTCCTCGGTGGTGGTCTGCGCTCTTCTCTCTCACGATTGCTGTTGCATCGTCTATTAATAACCTAAGAGATTACCCCTTTGTGTCCAAGTAGATGGCGCAAAGGTCAATCTTTGTCATGTTTTCTGTATAGACCACATGGCATCCAGTTAACCTCGTGGAGGGGTTACATGGTGGCAGCGCCAACTTTCTCTTTTTTGGCTCCCCATTTGTCCACTGCTTGATGCCAAGAAGGTACGAAGGTCACCTGGAAACAAGGCCTTAGGCAGTCATTTGAACAGAGAGAAGGGTTAGGGTTAATCATTTTGGGGAATGAAGGAGAGAGTTTATGAAGGAGCGAATGGAAACCCACAGTTGTAGTAATTAAAACAATTGAAATGAATTTCAGTTCTTTCTCAGTTACGTTACGGATGCAAAAACGGGTGAGGTGGCTTGGAAAGAGGTTCCATCTGTTGCAATATTATATATATATATATATATATATATATATATATATATATATATATATATATATATATATATATATATATATATATATATATATGTGTGTGTGTGTGTGTGTGTGTGTGTGCATGTTTTTGTGAAATTCATTGATGTGATCAGCGAAATTAATACCTAGTAGTAACTGGGTATGATGGGTCGCAATCATATTGGGGTGAGGAATATGGTAACCTCCTTCCAAAAATCTTGCTGCTGTGAACCGGAGAGTTGGGTCCATCTCTTCTAAGGGAAATCCATATATAAATGTCATAAATATATATATATATATATATATATATATATATATATATATATATATATATAATATATATATATATATATATATATATATATATATATATATATTATAGGGGAAATACGTTTATATATATATATATATATATATAATATATATATATATATATATATATATATATATATATATATATATATATATATATATATATATATATATATTAGAAATAATCAACACACAATCACGTGTGGAACAGAAATAAATTTCTGACTCACATCAGGATCGAACCCAGGTTTTTTTTTCAAATGAAAGGCAAAGGCGCTGCCCACTAGGCCATACAAGTCAAAAGTTGAAACCTGAGAGCAACTGCACCCAAGGAATTACCTGGGCAAGCTAACGGCTTGCATACCTGCGAGTTTTCCCCAACTTCCCGACTGATTTGAAAGACCTGGGTTCGATCCTGATGTGAGTTAGAAATTTATTTCTGTTCCACACGTGATTGTGTGTTGATTATTTCTATCTTATTCACTCTGAAGGGATGATTCGAATGAAATTCTGTCAATTGGGTCATTGCTGAGTCGGGAAGTTGGGGAAAACTCGCTGGTATGCAAGCAATTAGCTTGCCAAGGTAATTCCTGGGTTGCAGTTGCTCTCAGGTTCCAACTTCTTTTGACTTGTATGGCCTAGTGGGCAGCGCCCTTGCCTTTCATTTGAAAGACCTGGGTTCTGATCCTGATGTGAGTCAAATTTATTTATATATATATATATATATATATATATATATATATATATATATATATATATATATATATATATATATATATAATATATATATATATATATATAGTCAATGATGAAATGAAATTTTGAGTAGGGAGTAACCTTAAGAAAGAGAATACTCAGATAAATAATTAACTCGGAATGAATTCCGAATGAGAGGTTGAGTACGTTTTATTTTCAAATATCAACTTGCCTCTACTGTACACTGACCCGGATTAACTTGTAATTAAACACAAAACCTGTTAAATTCTGTTGTCATATTTGACATGACTGACAATCAGTTCATTGTAAGGAAAATCAAAGACGTCTTTGAATCTTAGTTGAGATTTTTGTTTCCAAATCTTAGTTGAGAGTTTTGTTGCCAAATCTTTGTTGAGATTTTTGATTCTAGATCTTAATTTAGATTTTTGTTTCCAAATCTTAGTTTAGATTTTTTGTTTTCACGTTTGTGTCCACGACCCTCCAGGATTCAACGACCTCGTATTCCGAATCTGGTGGAAACTACTCAAAGACTTTTGTTTAAGCTCCCCCATGCACTCCATTAATAATACAAACATTTAAACATCCCCAACAGACTGCTCTTAGCCATGCCTCTCTCTCTCTCTCTCTCTCTCTCTCTCTCTCTCTCTCTCTCTCTCTCTCTCTCTCTCTCTCTCTCGTCAGCGTCTCGATGCCGATATCCAGAGTTGAATTGGAACAGAATCTAACGTATATTTAGCCCTTCTCCACAGCTTTTTTTTTTTTAGTGTTTGTTAAATAGTCATCCTGTAGGCGTAATGAGATTATGTTTTCTGGAATAAAATGTTCAAGAATTGAATTAAACTCTCTCTCTCTCTCTCTCTCTCTCTCTCTCTCTCTCTCTCTCTCTCTCTCTCTCTCTCTCTCTCTCTCTCATTCACAATTCGTGGTCTTTAACCCCTCAAGAAAATCTTTATTTAGATCCTAAATATTTTTAGGATCGTGGGAGACTTTGTTTGACGAAACAGAGTGTACCTTTGTATGCGACATAAATATTTTGCAGTGAACGAAAGAATTCTTGACGCACCTCTTGTAGTTGCACAAATCATTATTCTCGGACCAAACCCCCCATAGAGTTGGGAAGTGTCAGGCGGTCTGGGTATGTAGGAAGAATCCGCGACGTTGTAGAGTAGCCATAAAGTAAAGAAGGTGGTACGTAGTACTTTGAGTGTTTGTTGGGAAATGGAAGGAAACAGACCTTCAAGAAAAGCCGGAATGTAAGTGTCAACAAGAATTCTCTGACGACTGGGTTTAGGAGATGGCAGGCACTCTTGGAATTTACCTGTGTGTATGGTAAGGAGTTAAAAGAAGAGAGGGAGTTTCCAGATTTTTTATGAGAATTGAGAAAAAACCATAAACAACTGTAGTGGATTACAAAATCAATGATATAACTGGGTCTATCCAGGTTGTACGCGGTAAGGAATATCGAGCTGGAGCTTTATGCTTAATGCTCGAGAGATTATTAAGTTTACGTAAAAAAACTTGAAAAATCTTGAAGTGCATTTTGGAACATATCAGTAGGATGGAGTGGCAGCCTGGTAAAGCTAAAGTTTTTTTGGAAAGGTAAGTTATTAGGTATCAGGCGGATATAATGACAATGTTTTGAATGTTCAGAAGGGGCAGGAAGGTCAGAGACTTTTTTTTGTGTTTAGAAGCTGATAGAAACAAGACTAAAGAAGCTGCTGAGTGGAAAGGCTATATAATGTTGATGCAGTGAGACAGCAAGAAGTTAATAGCATATACTACATGGGAGTGAATTACTGATTAGTTTTGCTGGAAGAAAAGCTTGGCAGCCAATCAGAAGACGCGTCCTTGAATCACATGATGTTTGTAGAATAACAAACTCTCTGAAGAGCCATGAAAATGAAAGGAAGCTTTTATAACTTTATTTACGAGAGAGATCATTCAAATAACACCATTATTAATTGGGTGTGTAGGAACAGAACTGTTGGAGAAATAGTCTGTGAAGATTGTCTTACTAACTGGATTACTATCTTCATTCCTTTGAAGAAAGATGCGTATATCTTGAATAGCAAATCTACGGAAAACGGGCTAAATTATGAGTAATTTACTTTGAACTGTCTGTCTACTTGGCAGCTTATCAGCCTTCTCATGAAAATAAACACTCACTGTTATAGTCCTTTGTGACGAAAGCAGACATTACAAAAATCGAGCTGAAGAGATGATTTGTAACCAGATTTTCGAACATTTTCAAAGTTGCGTATTCATAGCCCGGCAAAACCAGCAGCAGGCGTAAACGCGGGCAGAGAGAACGGGGCATGAAACGAGCAGCAACAGACTCCTCGACGAGAGGAAACGAATTGAAAAAGGCTCACAAAGTCCTTCTCGCTAGCGAGGAGGAATTGGAGGTTCACTGTGAAAGAATACATCAGTTGAAAGTAGGTAGGCACACGAGGCTGACACACTTCCGGACGGAAAGAAAAGTTTTACTTTTTCCCGCAAGGAATTATTGCATCTTTCAGAACAGCCATTCTCGAGGGGCACCATGTGGCTCCCATAAGGGCCCTGGCGCATTTGGGGGATGTGCCTCAAATGGAAAACTGAGGCGGCCTGCTCCAAGGGTTTATAAATCGTACAGGAAGCATCAAGCTTGAAGGTTGCATTAGGCCCCTAGATGTTAAGTTCAGAAATTATTTTGTCAAGTTTATCTAGTATGTCGGAATATTCTAGTTTTCTAGTTTAGTTTTCTTGGTAATTAATTATTTTCTGCTTATCTATTCGTGTTGTATTTCCGATTAAACCGTAGGCCATTATTATTATTATTATTATTATTATTATTATTATTATTATTATTATTATTATTATTATTATTATTATTATTATTATTATTATTCACATGGAACAAGCCCACCAAAGGGGCCACTGACTTGAAATTCTTTAAGCTTCCAAAGAATGTAGGTTTCAACCTCCCACCACAGACCCCACACTGCAGCAGTAACTGATCATGATACAGAGCCAGTGCTTTTTCATCGCCCTGGGGGAGACGCGAACCCGCGACATCTGAGTGGCATGCCACGAAACTAACCACTGTACCAGCGGACCAGCTTTAAGAAGGCATTGGAAAAAATATTTTGAGAATGGAATCATGCATTGTGATTCTGTTTTGCTAAAGAACTAAAAGTCCTTCCTCAAAGGTAACAGGCGGGTTCCGTTATTTCATATTTATCTTTATGTCAGCAAATTGATAAATACAGTAGATTGGGTTATTAATTTCACGTGTTTTTAGTTAAAAAGTACAATGTAAAATTACTTGGCGGGAGCACAGAGGTGACTGGAAAATGAAACATTATTTTATGACTCATGTGGTGCAGAATTTAGTTAAGGAAAGTCTTGTACGAGGAACAGTACACGCACACACACAAACACACACACGCACAAATTCTTTAGGATGCGTGTATGCACACAAAACTGAGCACTTCCTGGTGTATATTTCAAGGGTACACGCTGACCTTTAACGTGGGGCCAGTGATTTGTAGAAGTTAAGAAAACGTTCAAGAGAAAACTTTAGTAGCGTTGAAATGTTGTGGGTTCGAAAGATCTTTGGGTTTGTGAGATGAATGGCCGCTTTTTGCCGTTGGTAGAAAGCTGCAGTTGACAAATGAAACCCGCAAAAGTAGTGACTAACCCTACCACTATTAGAAGATACCATAATGAAGAGTTCTGTATATTTCAGTGTATATCTGGTAACAACAAAGATGTCGATGTGATGTCTGACGGATAGAAGTATGGCTTATAAAAGCAATAACAAAATCATACAGGCAACATTTATTTCTGTAATAATTCATTGAGATGTATATGAAAAGTTCGTTGTTTTGATCATGAAATTTCTATTGGTCATTGGAAAACACTGAGCTTTAAATCCCACGATCACAAATTGTAAACTAAATGTGTCACTGAACTTGAAAAGATTTCTTGTGTTCATTTTTAGAGCTACTTTCAGAGAGGAAGAAAAGAGCTTGAATGACAAAAAGCTTTGTGACTCCGAACAAACGATTGTATGGGTGTCAGTTGTATTGCAGAATATTTTTTTTGAAAATTCAGTCTTGTTTCGAATTAGCTGCCTTTCCTGGCTTTTCGAAACTTAAAGCCACTGGTTTTCCATAAAAATAAAACATTTTTAAAATTTGAAATGTTAATTTTTGCCACTCCAAACATTAATCACAGGAATTATTACCTTTTTGTCCACGACATTATTTTGAGTCTTGTTAGAACTTAAACAGTCGAGTGAAATTTCTTGTGAAAAATTAAGTTGACAGATATAAAATTATATAAAAAAGAATTTGGTTGATTTGACTCATTCTGAGGCTCAGATCGGAATGATACTAGGGTGGGGTTTACAGTACCAGTCTGTAGATTGGCACTGGTGTGTATAACTGTTAAGACCCCCAAAACCCACATTCATGTCAAGATGGAGTATTCACCTAGACTTTAATGGAAGACGAAATTTCAACAAGGGTACGGGTGGGTTCCCTGCTGAGGATGGAAACGGAACGCTGTGTGCTACCTTTTAGAAGATTTGTGTATTTCTGCCTGGCCCTGATGGATTGGTACATCAGAGAGCTCGAGGAAGAGACAGTATTCACAAACTGAGAGAGGGAGAGAGATCTTATTTCTGTACAATATGCAAAAAATGCCGCTCGCAAACCTGTTATTTGATTATAAGTGAGAATAGAATAGTATATAGGATTTAGGCTGAAAGAGAAATTGACAGTAAGGAGGTTTGAAAGGCGTAACAGGAGGAACACCTCGCAGTTGCACTATGAAGCAGTTGTTGGAGAAGGCGGAAAGTCAAAGGGAGAAAGAGAATATGAACGGAGGTACAGTGGAAGGAACGAAAGAGGTTGCAGCTAGGGGCCATAGAAGGGACGCTGCAAAGACCTTAATTAAGTAATGCCGACAGTGCACCAATTGAGGTGCACTGGCGGCACTACCTCTCCCTTCGGGGGATTATAAGTAACCTCCAAATTCTTGAAGCCATTTTTTCCCCATTTTGTTCATTTTGCAGGAATTCTTTCATACATCTTGACATGTTTTATTAGACTTCCCTTTCAACCAAGGGACGCCTCCACAAGTAAACATTTAAGGAGAAGAAAAGAAAAGTTGAGGAAATGCTTCCCAGAAGAACTTAAGAAGAGGAAACTTTTGGGGTTCCTTCAGCAAAGAGATGTTTACCAGTGAAAATCTTCTTCAAGGGAAAGCGTCGAGGATGTACAACAAAACTTTGGGACGGGAGAAATGGCCCAAAACGCCGCTAGGTATTTCAGCTGAAGGTTGTTGGCGGTGGTAGTTTTTTTTTTTTTTGTGAATGTTCCACTGTCTGAAATGTTATATATATATATATATATATATATATATATATATATATATATATATATATATATATATATATATATATATATATATATATATATATATATATATATATATATATGTATGTGTATATATATATATATATATATATATATATATATATATATATATATATATATATAAACTAATCCACACATATAACTAAACCACCGTTGCTGGTGTTTCAATGGTCGCTACTTACATTTCAGTTATGTAGAGAATTTTTGATAATTATTGAAGCAGATCAAAAATCCTTATGAAAATTGGAATACAGAGTAAGGAATTGTAATGCAAACTGCTTTCAGAATATGGATCTGGAAAACCAGGGAAGGTAAATAAACTTAATGACAATTCATGTCAATTGCAAGAATTGTAGGGTAACAATAAAAACAGATGTTTTGTAAGTTAACGATCTTTAATTAAAACTGAGGTACGAAGTAAGGAAAACTGGATTAGGAAAATTGTAATTCACACGTATTTATATACTGTATATATGTATTGTGTATATATATGTATATATGTATTATATATATAGGTATGTAGATGTATATATTGTAATGAGGTAAACTTCGCCATCTCATCCTTCAAGAATTAAAGTAAGATACAGTATAAGAATATTTTACAATATAAGAATATTTTACCTTCCTTCAACGTTCATTGTTTTACTATCAACCGTAAAGGTTAACTGTAGGTAAAATTCGCCCCTGTTGACTCCTCTCACCACTTCCCTTTTTTGGGTAAGCTCTTAATCTCTTTTCCTTGTCCAAGTGACTACCCAAAGACCTTGATTTCAGGTGCTGTTTTGTCAGAGATGCTAATCCTGCCTGAGGCAAGCAAAGCTGGCAGAGGAGAAAAGTCAAGAGAAAGCAGTTCCCGCTCTTAGTGAGTGACCCATGTGACCATTGCTATCTTGAACACCTGAGCTACCCTTATAGGAAACGCAGTCCCACTGCCATACAGCGCCATCTACAAGGAACAGGATTTTAATCCCCCAATGCTATAAAAGGGCATCACACGGGTACATCATTCTTAGATGATGTTGGAACTTACCCAGGACACTTCTATCCTCCCTTGCTCCCTTGAGCTGTCCTTTACTGTCCCACGTGGCTGTCCAGAGCCTAAGTTACTGTTACAGTGAATCCCTTTAACACTACCCTCCACCGCTGGTGCCCCTGAAGACAAGGAGTCCATTTCCCAATGAAGGTAATGTACCAGAGTCAAGGTTCTTAAGTCAATCACGCCCCTGTTAGTCTTTTGCTATTTTCCATTTTCTTTCATAGTGTGACATCTGCAACGAGACCTGTACTGCTTTTACTATGAATTGTTTTAATTTATGACCCATTGAAATGAAGTGTAATGTAATTGTTTAAAATCAGAGTTATTGGAAATGAGACCTTTCTAAGCACCTTCTGTGCAATTCCTCAATTCCTTGACCAAAATGTCTTACTGCAGCTAAGAAACCATGTGTGTCCTCGATCGCAGATAGGAATTAGCCTGCTGCGGATCTGTTTATCATTTTGTTTGCGCTTTGGCATAACCACTATTCCTCTCCCATGTTGTGCCCTTTGAAGCAGGCCCCCTTTTGAGTTTCTTCAGAGAATCCTCCATTTGTTTGTTAACCTTATCAAATGACAGGACTCTCTTACCTGTCTTAATTTTTTGCTTTCCATTCTTCTGATATGTGTGTTTTGCTAATGTAAATATAATTAAGTGAAACATAAGTGTTTATCTGATAACTCCCCCTGTTTGAAGAAGGCCCTCAGCCAAAATTTTTGCATATGGTTTTACCTGAACCCATGATTAGAGTTAGGTTTCACCATCCCAAGGTAAGTTACTGTAGCCTTCAGCTTAGAGCTGTATCAGTATGTGTGTTTTATGAATGTGACTACATGACATGCAGTGCAGAGGTCAGGCAGGGCAGGAAGCGGATGCTTGGGTGTTTTCGGATTCAACACTGACAGAACACGACGGGGCACTTTCGCTGCAAATGCAGTATTGTCAGTCTTGTTGAGGGCTCCTTGGACACAGCCCACGTGTAACAGAAGAAGGGTCAGCATGGAATTGTACGGAAGCCCTATCTGGTTACAGATATGGATAGGGCTTCTTGAGAATTCTGAAAGAACATATTTTTCTTCAGTGGAGAATTTTGTGAATGTGTATATATATACATATGTATACATACACAATATACATATATAATTCATATATATATGTATATTGTGTATATGTATATATGTATATACTTTATATGTATACATATGTATATATATACATATATATATACATATACTGTATATACACTTATATATACATAAATATACACATACATACTGAATATACATATGTATACATATATACACTTATACATATATATACATAATGATATACATATTTAACCCTGTTTTGGCAGTTCTACTAATTCTTCAGTTTTGTTGGATTCCAGGTACATATTTTTTCCATTGTAATCCCCATCTGTCATTTACAGTATATGAGCTTCCTTTGTAAACCTATTTTTATATTTCTTCAGTCTGCTAAGTAAAGGACGACAAGTCGAAAGGCTGTGCAGCACTCCATTGTTTCTCTTTCCTTCGTGGATTTTGTCTTTATTTATATGTACACACATATATATTGTTACGAGTGCGACTTGGCTGATGAGTTTATTACTTAATTTACATAATTTTTACAAGGCCCTGCCTGCCAAGGACACATGTAACCTGTCGATGAAGCTACAAATTAACCTCAGAGACAGTCGTTAAACACTCAAGGTCGCCAGCCGAGGAGCTATTCTCGGCATAATGAAAAAAAAAAATATTCAGTGAATAAGGACTTTACGATAAATGTCGCCTGGCTTTGGATGCAGAACGGCTCTTCCGAACAAATGGATTGAGACACAAGGGGGCATAAAGAATAAAATGACTTGCTTAACCTCCCCTAATTCGTAGTTAATTCACTGGAATGGTTGAATGTCGCTAAACAATATAAATTATGCCTAATCTAGACTTCGTAAAAGCAAGTCGCTTTGTAATCTAATAATTGTGGTGGTGAAGGAGGAAACAACGAAACTGAAACACAGAAAAAGGGGCTAGTAATTGACTAAGTTTTGAACAAAACACAGACTTTACCTTGGACGACTAGTTGCTGCGCATTCAACGTACGATCGGAAGTTCTGGGATGAATTCGCCACTTCACTAGTAATATAGACTAGAGACAAAGGGACAAAGGGTTGTCCGAGAAGGGAAAGCTGATGCGCTTTTCCCGTCGATAGTTAAACTCTCTCTGCCTGTCCTCGTTGGGGTGGCGATAAGAGCGATGCCCCCATGCCCTCAGGGTCTGAAATCTTGTCAAAACATCCATCGGACAGAACAGGAAAAAAAAAAAGCTTAAGGATACCTATCATAAGGTTGACTATGGAAATTTTTCTATGGGGTTAAATCCCTAATGCTACCTATCCTGGCTACGAATGGACGTTAAAGTTTGAATTGCCTACGTGCCCCTGCTGGACAATGACTTTCCCTTTCTGGGCCAGTCTGATTAATATTACTACAAACAAATACATCGAGGGCGAACAGCAGTAATATTTATAAAAATATATATACATATACATTACATATACATATATAGGTATATATATATATATAATATATATATATATATATATATATATATATATATATATATATATATATATATATATATATATATATATATATATATATATATATATATATATATATATATCGCTCCATCATTACAAGACTGTCGTAACTCCAAAATCTTGATTTTTCAGGAGAAGCGTTTTAAAGTTTCCAAGTCCTATAACTGCACTGAGATTTTGATTTAGACTTAAAATCTTCCAAGCGCCATCTCTCGGCCAAAAATGCACTTAGACTTACGACTTTATTACCAAAAGACGCAGAATTAAATGGGCAATCTTTTGAGCTATGTAACTCAAAACTTCAAATTTTTGAGTTACGACAGTCTTGTAATGATGGAGTTGATATATATATATATATATATATATATATATATATATATATATATATATATATATATATATATATATATATATATATATATATATATATATATATATATATATATATATATATATCACTTTTGTATGTGATTCATTTATCACATATTACCACAGGTGAAAAATAAAGAGACGAGGTGTAGGTCCTAACTGGTTTCGACTTTATTTCCAAGCCATTGACGAAGGACTGATACTTAGTATTAGAAGTCACAAATATATATACTACAGAAACAGTACTGACAAACATGCACAACCGTTTAAGACGACAGCTCCCCTCACAGGCAGGTGTCAAGGTAGGGGTGGCCTTCAAAACTCATTTGGTTAAAAATCACAATATACCCTTTGGGGACAATACTGATAAACTACCGACCATAGGAGACTACAGATCCACACCTGACAGGTATCAGGGAGGCGGGGTTGGAAAACTCATTAGCACTGCTGCCCCCATACTGTGTTTACAAATATGATAATCCCATTTCCATACATCTCTACTGCCTACCTTAAAATTTAAACAATTTACAAATTTCTTTTGATATTAAAGGATCAAGTTTATACATCCCTTGACTGATATTCATATTATGGCTGTAACTTTACCCGTTTGGCCAATATAACAGTTGTCTCAAGACTTACATGGAATTTTATATACACACCCTTTAGTATTGTCGGGGGAGTTCTTGATAAGCATGTTTCATTGTTTTATTGTTCTTAAATGTGACATTAACACCAAAATTCTTATGAAGATTCGGGGATATCTTTCATATTATTGTTTATTGTGTTGTAAGGTTCTTTTTGGTTTTGATGCATAGTCTGTTTTGCCGCATCTAATGCATTGTTTAATACACTGTCAGGATATTTCAGTTTCTTGCCTGTATTCCTAATCTTATCAATTTCCTCATCAATATATTCAGGGCTACATACATGTGATGCTCTTGAAAAGAAAACATAGATGAAAACACTGATTTCTTAACCTTATTGCTTTATCCAGAATAGAAATGCACATAGGAAGAATATTAGTGCATTTCTATTCCGGACGAAGCAATGCATTAGAAGCGGCAAAAAAGACTATGCATCAAAACCAAAAAAGAACCTTACAACACAAAACATTTTCTTGTATTGCGTTATCAAAATAATAGGAAAGATATCCCCCATCTTCTTAAGAATTTTGGTGTTAATGTCGCATTTAAGAATAATGAAACGTACTGTTATATTGGCCAAATGGGTAAAGCACTGGAAAAGAGAATAGAACAGCATAAAAAATGTGTGAGATGTACACAGAGGAGCAGTGGTATTTTTGTACATGTTAGTGAGAACAATCATGCTATCAACTTGGAAGGGGCAAAAAAGATTGTGTATTCTGATAACGCACTGGAAAGGAATATCATTGAATCTAGCTTTATAAAAAGATTATAAAAAGAAAGTTGCAGCCATAATGTGAATATCAGCTAAGGGATGTATAAACCTGATCCTTTAAT
>NC_089773.1:815000-837500 GCF_040412425.1 Macrobrachium rosenbergii
CCTCACTCACCGGATATTGTATATTACCCTTTTTTTTCCCCCATTTGTCCTTCTCCCGTTTGAAATTGCTTTTATCACAGATTACGTGGAAATGGATGTGGGATCGGATCCCTTCCTCGAGGGGCCTCTTTTATCCCATCCTGAGATCGTAGGTAATGAGGAAGGGGCGTTCCTGGATATTACCCATTTCATCCACTTCCGTTCGTCTTAGGTTTTATTCTGTATGATGATGTTCGCTTTTGTGGCCTATGTTTGTGGACTTTATTTGCTTATTGTTTTGTGTATATGCACTCTACTTGCTCATATGGTAATATTTGCATGGAAATTGTTTTATATATATATATATATATATATATATGTGTGTGTGTGTGTGTGTGTGTGTGTTTACATATATAATATAATTATAAATACATTGATATGGTTGTAAGCTGAAGGCTACCGCCAACTTACCTAGGCAGGTGAAATCTGACTCTAAAAAAAGGTTCAGTTAAAACCATATGCAGAAGATTCTGGTTGAGGGCCTTCTTCAGGGGGGGAAGTTATTAGGTAAACACTTAGATTTCACTTAATCAATTGCATTTACATCAGAAAACACATATGTCAGAAGAATGAAAGCGTTAATAAAACAGGTAAACATAGTCCTGTCGTATAATGAGGTTAACAACCAAATGATTAATTCTCTGAAGAAACTCAAAGGGGGCCCGCTTCAAAGGGGCACCACAAGGGAGAGGAACAGTGGTACACAAGATGATAGCAGGTCCACAGCAGGCTAACTCCTATCTGCAATAGAGAGCACGTTTGGGTACTTAGCTGCATGAAGGCGCTTTTATCAAGGAATCGAGGAATTGCATAGGTGTCCAGGAAAGTACTCCATTCTGGTAAGTCTGGTTTTACACAATTACATCACACTTCACCTTACTGTAGATATATTGCACTATGAAAGGGAACGGAAAAGTAGGAAAAGATTTACAGGGACGTGACTGACATAAGAACCTTGACTCTGGTGCATTAACTTTGTCGGGAGACAGATTCCTCGTCTTTGGGGGGCGCCAGCAATGGAGGGTAGAGTTAAAGGGACTCACTACAAAAGTAACTTAGACTCTGGACAGCCACGTGGGACAGCAAGGAGCAGCCCAAGGGAGCAAGGGAGGACAGAAGCATCCTAGTTAAGTTTCCTGCGTCGTCTAAGCTTCTAGGCTATCTAAGGATGATGTGCCCATGTGATGCCCTTATATAGTGTCGGGGGATTATGATCCTGCTCCTTGTAGGTGGCGCTGTATGGCGGTGAGACCGTTTTCTATGCGGGTTGTGCACGTGGGAGGTGGGGTCCTCTTGGCTCAGGTGTACAAGATGGCGCCAGACACCTGGGTCAGTTGCTAGGCATGGGAGTCTCTTTCTCTTGACTTCTCTCCTCTGCCAGCTTTGCCTCAGGCGGGATTAGCATCTCCAACAGAACAGCACCTGAAATCAAGATCTTTGGACAGTCCCTTGGACAAAGAAAAGGGATTAAGGGCTCACCCAGAAGGGTAGTGGTGAGAGGAGTCAGTAGGGGTGATCTTGCCAACAATTAACCTTTTGCTGTTTAAATTAAAACAATGGACATTATTTCAAAAATATATATATATATATATATATATATATATATATATATATATATATATATATATATATATATATATATTATATATAGTATGCACACACATACTGTATATATCAAACTTCGTTGTTCTTGTCAGCATATAACTGTTAAATCCAGGATAAACCCGCTCTACAACTGCTTCACATATCTTCAAAGAAAGGTCATCAGTAGCACGTCGACTCTTTCCTTCTCAACAACATTTTTCTCATCTCTAATGGTAAATGCATTTTCTCACATCTTGGACATGAAGACTGTTCTTTCAAGTGCTTTTATCCAGCCTGAAGAATGCATATTTCAGTCTTCCTCTACTAATTCCCAAAACTTGTAGATTACAGGCCTACCACCTTTTTACCAACCTATCGTCTTCATATATTCCATACACGACAACACCAACCTTTTTATCCCATCTTTGTCACATCTCTTATATTTCTTGCCCTTTCAGACATGCGATTCTCTTCATATACTGTGCCAACAGTACATCACAACGAGTTACACTTGTTTTATCTCAGGTGCATTCTAAATCTACGTTAAATTTCTGTAGAGAAGCCTTGCTCAACGATCCCGTCATGCACAAACTATTTCATTTCCAATAACGCTTCTATTCTTTTCAGTTCTTTTGCTATTGAATATAAGCATGCATGTATTCACAAATACACATGAAAAGATAGGTAGATAAAATCTTAAGTCCATGATGAGAGAACTCATGGAAAGGTTGCGAGATGTATCTGCAAGTTTATGCTATAGCCCAGTGGTTCCCCACTGGGAGTAATTACCCTCGTGGGGATAATGAAGCCGTTTTTGGGGGCTAACGAGGCACTTTCTAAAAGTGATAGTTCTTTGGAGTAAAATGCAGTAAATTTATATATAATAATAATACATAAATGAATGAACAAATAAATTAATAAATAATAGAGAAGTAATAGATTAAATTTTATCATAGATGTGCAAGTTATACCCCCAACATTCGTTTTCTTTAATCCCGAAAGAAACTAAGAATGCCGTGAAGAGTCTTCTTTGTGATGACATAAGATATATGGAATGGGGTAGGGGCCTAATGGCAAACCGTCACACCACTGACCCCACTTTCAGATATATATATATATATATATATATATATATATATATATATATATATATATATATATATATATATATATATATGTGTGTGTGTGTGTGTGTGTGTGTGTGTGGCTAAGTGTATGTATAATTTTTTTAACAGTAATCCATATCCATTAACAAGGGATGGCTCAAGAGATAAAATGGCACTGCGATCGATATCGTATCCGTGTTATGTTTAGAGCGTGCATGTCTGCTTGTGCAAGCAGAGAGAGAGAGAGAGGGAGAGAGATAAACATTTCTCAGTCCTGAAATACCGAAATACTTTTAAAATCAGTCCGCTTCATGCGAACATGTTGGGATTGGCAGACAAAGGCCCCGAGCCATGAGTTGAGACCTCACTCCTTGTTAATGAGGAGGCCCGTGGGACACAGCAGCGTAAAGGATGCTACAACGGCTCCGCGCACGCATGGCTGACGCTGCTTTGCCCAAACACACAAACATTCTAATTGCTCTGGTTTAATTGGAGAGTAGCGAACGCAAATGTGTGAGGACACCGCTGCCAGCTCAGCTGGGTTGGTTAAAAGGGCCGCTCGGTTTGTGGCTGTCGCGGCTGATTGCAGGAGAGGCGAAAAGGGCTAAACCCTACTGGAGGGTCAGAGTGGTCGCTGGATTGGTGACATTGGTGGTGCAGGTATCCCGACGGAGTAACTAAACCACCCAATCGGATTAGCTTCACAATCCTCGGCCTTTGATGCGATTAGGCGTCGGGTGTCTTTATGCCTGGGAGGTTTGTCGTGTTCAGCAGTCATTTTTTGGGAATTTTATAATTCCAGTGAGTTGGAGTATTTATATGTATGAAGGGAATTTACTAATTTTGCTTGCCCGAAAAAAAAACTGAAGCAAAACAGCATTTTTTTCTGATTTTGGAATGATTTGTTATTCCAGTGAATACGGCAAAGACTTTCTGGCGCAGACAAATGTAATTGCTGGAACAGTTAATAGTAGTAATGAGTCGCTTTGCTGATATTAGGTATGTCTCCGCGGTTTACGAAACTGTACTCATTTTATGACACTGCGTCATTATCTAGCACAACTGTATTTCTTGGAAGGTATGACAGGGCATGATTGTGATTCCTGTATGATACTTTTCAACAATTCATTGAATTTGCATTGAACAGTCGCATAGAAATCAAGAGGAGACACAAAAACGTTTTCCATTTCGGTTCAGATTGGATATCCTCATTAATAGATCCCGTAGGGGGGTTAGTGCCGTCAGGGCACCTCATGCGGTGCACTGTCAGTATTACTTAAGGTTCTTTGCAGCGTGCCTTCGGTCTTCAGCTGCAACCCCTTTCGTTCCTTTTACTGTACCTCCGTTCATATTCCCCTCTCTTCCATCTTTCCTCAACCCTCTCCTAACAATTGATTCATATTGCAACTGCTCGGTTTTCCTCCTGATACACCTTTCAAACCTTTTACTGCCAATTTCCGTTTCAGCGCTGAATGGCCTCGTAGGTGCCAGCGCTTGGCCTTTAGCCTAAATTCTATATTCAGTTCAATTCAACTCATTAATACAAGAATTCTATGGAAACCTAAGAAGGGCGACGAATAACCTACGCTCCAAAACAAACAGAAAGCTGAGGGAACTCGAGGAAGACACTTACTGGACTGGACTTCTGAAAAAGATAAGGAAAGGTTCTAGTTGAATTTATCTCGTTTTTATTGAAGAATTTGTGTGCCTGACCTTATGGTTTATCGTGCTCTCTTTCAGCTGTGCCAACGCCATCCACTTTTGCTTTTGAAAAATTCGGCGACTTTCCACTTCAGCTGTGTGATGTTTTAGACGAATGATTTAATCATCATTAGCGTTTCAAAGTAAAATTCATTAACACAAAGTTTTTGGGAATGCCTCGACTGACCTAAGAAGTGACAGAACCATCCGCACCACGAATGCCGATAAAACATATACAGTAATGACAGGAAATAACTAGTAAAATATGCGCCGAAGTTTCTTCAGCGCAATTGAGTTCTCTGTATACATCGTGTAATCAAGGCCACCGAAAATAGATCTATCTTTTGATGGTCTCCGTATAATGCTGTATGAGCCGCGGCTCATGAAACTTTAAATACGGCCCGGTGGTGGCCTGTCCTATATCGTGTCCAGACGCACGATTATGGTTAACTTTAGCCTTAGATAAAATAAAAAACTACTGAGTCTAGAGGGCTGCAATTTGGTATGGTTGGTGATTGGGGGGTGGATGATGAACATACCAATTCGCAGCCGTCTAGCCTCAGTAGTTTTTAAGATCTGAGGGTATACAGAAAAAAGTGCGGGCGGACAGACAAAGCCGGCACAACAGTTTTCTTTTCAGAAAACTAAAATGGAAAGCGTAACTTAAATCTCAAAAATCGAAGATTTTTAAAGTGAATGTGGTACACGAAATTGAACAAAAACAACCTTGATGAACTAAGTCACATAACGTTAGTTGAAGAACGCTGAAAATCACCCGGCAAAATTACTATCACCGCTGGTAGGAATAATCTCAGGCACCCGTTTCATTAATTCATGAGACCTAAAGTTAAAGTTGAGCGGCACTACGATCAATCCAGACTCCCGATTGGCAAGTTTTGATGTTTGTTCTTTATTTACAAAGGTGCCTATTGAACTAGAATACCTCAAAAATTCATTAGTCAGTCAATTTTGGAATTCTTGAATTGTGTATTTGTGATTGTAATTTGTTCTTCAGTGGAAAAATCTTCATACTTTTGGTATGGCAGTGGATAACCCACTTTTCACTATAAACAAACGTTTGGTATGGCAATGGGTAACCCACTGTCACCATAAACAAAAGTTTGGTATGGCAGTGGGTAACCCTCTGTCACCAGTTCTCTCAGATTTAAACGGAGTTTTTCCAACTTAATATCCAGATGCTCATTCAAATACCTGAACTGGGGTTTTGGCATGTAGATGACATTTTGGCTCTTATGAACAAAGGTTTTTATGTAAACAACTTCTATAAAATTAATGAGAAGGTTCTCCCAATCAAATTCCCACTAGAAATAGAAAATGATGATGTCTGTACTTTTTAGTTTTCTGTAAAAGAAATCTACTGAGATGCCTATCTGTCTGTTTGTCCACACTTTTTCTGCCCGCCCTCAGATCTTAGATACTGCTGAGGCTAGAGGGCTGTAAATTGGTGTGTTGATCTTCCACCTTCCAATCATCAAACATACCAAATTGCAGCCCTCTAGTCTCAGTAGTGTGTATTTTATTTAAGGTTAAAGTTAGCCATGATCATGCCTCTGGCACCGCTATAGGTGCCAACAACACAGGCTGAGAGTTTCATGGGCCGTGGCTGAGAGTTTCTTACAGCATTATACGCTGTACAGAAAACTCGATTGCCAGAGAAGCTTTGGCTCATTTTTTATTTGTCAAATATAGTTATTCAGTTTGCATTTAATATACATAGAAAAGCAACGAATACTTACCTCGTATACATTATTTTCCAGGACATATTAAGATAAAAACCACCTAATCTCGTCAGTGCTCCTGCCACCATTATATTTTGTCAGTCCTGAATTCTTGGAAAACGAACTACGGTACAGAACATTAGAAGCATATATAAATCCAATTAATGTTGAAAATATTCATAATTTATAATTTCTTAATATAAAGACACTGTAAAAAACAAAATTATAAGATTATCCCCAACCAAACAGCCATAACTTTTATATGAAATCCATATGTGGGATATGACTAATTTAAAGGAATTAAATGTCTGAGTAAATGTTGATAAATATTCAGTAGGAACAAGCTTCAAGATTAGTGCTCTTTTTTGCGCGTTTTTGAAAGTCTCAGAATTGATGGGTCTCTTAGCAGTATAATCGCATATAATTAATATTTAAGTTCACATTCATGTACTGTAGAGCACATTCTGCAAATATGTTCGGAATAGTTAAGTATACTTTAGTTTTACCAGACCACTGAGCTGATTAACAGCTCTCCTAGGGCTGGCCCGAAGAATTAGACTTATTTTACGTGGCTAAGAACCAATTGGTTACTCAACAACGGGACCTACAGCTTATTGTGGAATCCGAACCACATTATACCGAGAAATGAATTTCTGTCACCAGAAATAAATTCCTCTAATTCTTCATTAGCCGGCTGGAGACTCGAACTCGGGCCTAGCGAGTGCTAGTCCACAACTCTACCGATTCGGCCAACGAAGAACTCTGTTCGGAATAGATATGAAATAAAAACAAGATTATCAGTGAGATATATATATATATATATATATATATATATATATATATATATATATATATATATATATATAGATGTTTGTGTGTGGAATATATATATATATATATATATATATATATATATATATATATATATATGAATATATATATATATATATATATATATATATATATATATATATATATATATATATATATATATATATATATATATATATATATATATATATATATATATTGTGAGAACAATCGTTTGCCGATTGTTCCCTTGGTGGATTGTTGCCTCCTTACTTTTTGTTTTTCTTTGGATTAGGAGTTGACGTCTGTCTCAGTGACTTTGACAGCGTCAGTCAGGTTAGGGGATAACAGAGAGTCAGGTCCTCATCAGTACAGCAGCTTAGCGATGGACTTACCGTAATCATCTGAATGCTGGCTTTTTCCTCGAGAGCATAGCAGCATGGTGACTTTGTTAAGCAGCAGGCATGGGCTGCCTGTTGGCTTCAGCAGCTTCAGCAATCATCTGGGTGATGGTTTTGACAGCAGCGTCTGTCCTGGTGTTTCTGCATCGATCGTCTGTTTTGTGGTGATTCTGCCGTAATCATCAGGGTTGGCCTTTGACAGCGGTGTCTGTCTTGACGTTTCTACATAGATCGTCTGTTTTTGTGTGTGACGCTGCTTGGAGTTGTATTTATGCTATGTTATTATTTATTTGAAATGATTATTGCTTGTGATTATTGTTGAAGCCATGTGTTTGCTGATTGGTGTCATTGTTATTCACTGCTATGGTGTGTGTTACGTGATTTGATTGTATGCTGCTTGTTTACTGCTTTTGTGTTAAGCTTGATTGTTTTATGCTGTCGAGAGATGTAGCTAAAGTGTTTATGGATTTGTATAATCCTGTTTACAGCAGTTAAACTAATGTTTTCTGTATGTGCATTGTTATTTCACTTTGATGGGGATATATCGTAAAGTAACTTTGGTTTAGCTACATCGGTGTTATTTTGATTTGGAACTGACTCCTGTTATGAATTTGATGTATTTATATTTTGAATTGACTCATTATGATATTTAAATTAACTAAATCATTTAATATTTTGAATGTTTGCTGCTGGTAATTATATTTCATTGATGGTAGTATTGAGTATGTTATTTATTTGATTTATTTTGAACCAAACCTGACTCACTTGTAAATATGTATGTAACTTATTATAATAAATTAATTTTAAGGTAATTTCTTTCGTTTTGTTCTGCTCCCTCCTCCTTTGTTTGTCACCTTCCGTCAGTCATTACAGCCCAATTGCTTGTTTTTATTTCGAACCTGTTCGTCTCTGAAAGAAGAGACCTTTACAATATATACATATATATATATATATATATATATATATATATATATATATATATATATATATATATATATATATATATGTGTATATATATATGTGTATATATATATGTATATATGTATAATATATGTATGTATATATATATATATATATATATATATATATATATATATATATATATATATATATATATATATATATATATATATATATATGTATGTATATAGACAAAAGGTTTTCCACTTATAGACAGGTTTTCTAAAGATGAATAAAAAGAAAAACGAAGTACAGTACATAATACTTTCATGTAATTATTACACTTTTTCAAGGTTTACCGATTTAAAGTATGAGAGTTTTTTTTTGTATAATAAAACGTTACATAAGAAAAGGAGAGTAATGTAAACATATGAATTAGAACAAGTGAAATGAAATAAAGACTTAGAAAAAATAATTCAGCACCTTAAAATCCATTGTTACGACAAAAAAGTCAAGTCGATTCGAGCCATTAAGCGATCAAACAAGTTGAAAATATAAATTACTTGGTTCTTTCTGGTTCGGGAGAAACCTAGTAAACGACAGTTTTTTTTAGGAAAACATGACAAAACGTGAGGATCCTTAAACAAAAGTCAGTCTCAAATATTCTGATAAATGTTTATGTGTAAATGGAAAAGACAGATTGATATGTGCACTTACATACTTGCAAGCGTATAGTATATAGAACCTCATACACTCATGCACAATTTCACAAATACAAAGTTAGGAGAGCAGCTTCACAGAGTGTCTCACAGATATTCGTGAAATAGTTTTATTCCATTGCTTAACAGTTTCATGAATAATGAAACCATCCGATTTAAAAGGACCAGAACTAATGTTCATTATACCGCCACGATAAAATTTCATAAAAGCCGATTACAGGACGTTACGTTTTTATAATCATTATAAGGAATTATGGCTCTCTGGATATTTGCCAATATGATGACCTAAACTCATTTTTACGTAAATTGGAAGACTGGAAAATTCGTCCACTGCATTGATGTTGGTCTGCCCTTACAATTGTTTTGTTACCAGTTTGCGTTGAGGAGTCCCAACATGGAACTCCATATACTGTACACATCCATCTGTGTTATTGGTAGTTCTGATCAACACATTTCTCACTGTCGTATTGTTGCTAAAAGGAATATTACATTAAAAGGCTGGTGTTTATTTGTTATGACTGTTGTACAATGTTTTAATGATTTTCATATTGTCATGTAAAGTTTCTCATGCGCAAAAGATTCTGTTACTAATTTGGTATACCCTGAAAATGTGGGGCAATAACGCGAAAATATGTAGCAAATATATATATATATATTATATATATATATATATATATATATATATATATATATATATATATATATATATATATATATATATATATATATATATATATATATATATATATATATATATATATATATATATATATACATTACATTAAAGCTGTTTTAGAGCTATTTAATTTGTAATATGTTATTTTCTTCTTTAATATATTTTTTCCAATTCCCTGATAAATTTGATTTCTTTAAGTATTAATAATACATAAGATTAAACTCTAGCAATTAAGGTAAGTTCAGAGAATAACAAGCTGACAAGCCTGTTTTCAGAAGTTAGATTTTGATGCACATTGATGTAACAAAAGGTTACAAAAGTATAGCTTATACATATAAGCATAGAATTAATCAACACAGTCACGTGTGGAATTGAAATAATTTCTGACCTGTGGTTAATTGAAAGGCCTGGGTTCGATCCTGATATGACTCACAAATATATATATATATATATATATATATATATATATATATATATATATATATATATATATATATATATATATATATATATATATATATATATATATATATTTCCTCCTATCAGTTGTTGAATTTCAGTCCTCCAGCCATGATTTTCAGCGAGGTGTTGGAACATGGATTCTTCGATCTTATAATATTGTGGGCATCTTTCCAGAGTTTGTAACCTTCGTTGTCAGGTTTAGTAGGCTTGCAGTGACCCACCTAACGAGAACTTATATAGGCTTTGTTGGTCGTCTGTTCAATCTCCCATAGAGTATCCATGCTGTTTCTCATAGCTAAGAATGACACAAGATTAACGGGGAGGAAGATTCCTTTCGTTACTGTTTCCTAGGAGTCACAAGAAGTAATCCATGTAGCATCTATTCACTGTACTTCCTGTGATCATACTGGGTGCCCCACAAAAAACCAAGAAATTGTAGATTTACATGATGTATTTTACACGCTGTTGCCTGTCTCAGAGCCAATACTCCTGACTTCACTGAAGTTATTGCCTGGTTCAGAGCCCATACTCCTGACTTCATTGAAGCTATTGCCTGGCTCAGAGCCAATATCCTGGCTTCAGAGCCCATAGCCCATACTCCTGACTTCACTTGAACTGTTGCCTGGCTCAGAGCCAATACTCCTGACTTCATTGAAGCTGTTGCCTGGCTCAGAGCCCATACTCCTGACTTCATTGAAGCTGTTGTCTGGCTCAGAGCCAATATCCTGACTTCACTGAAGTTATTGCCTGGCTCAGAGCCCATACTCCTGACTTCATTGAAGCTGTTGCCTGGCTCAGAGCCAATACTCCTGACTTCATTGAAGCTGTTGCCTGGCTCAGAGCCAATACTCCTGACTTCATTGAAGCTGTTGCCTGGCTCAGAGCCAATATCATGGCTTCACTAAAGCTGTTGCCTGGCCAGCCCATACTCCTGACTTCATTGAAGCTGTTGCCTGGCTCAGAGCCCATACTCCTGACTTCATTGAAGCTGTTGCCTGGCTCAGAGCCAATATCCTGACTTCATTGAAGTTATTGCCTGGCTCAGAGCCCATACTCCTGACTTCACTGGAACTGTTGCCTGGCTCAGAGCCAATATCCTGACTTCATTGAAGCTGTTGCCTGGCTCAGAGCCCATACTCCTGACTTCATTGAAGCTGTTGTCTGGCTCAGAGCCAATATCCTGACTTCACTGAAGCTATTGCCTGGCTCAGAGCCCATACTCCTGACTTCATTGAAGCTGTTGCCTGGCTCAGAGCCAATACTCCTGACTTCATTGAAGTTGTTGCCTGGCTCAGAGCCCATACTCCTGACTTCATTGAAGCTGTTGCCTGGCTCAGAGCCAATACTCCTGACTTCATTGAAGCTGTTGCCTGGCTCAGAGCCCATACTCCTGACTTCATTGAAGCTGTTGCCTGGCTCAGAGCCAATATCCTGACTTCATTGAAGCTATTGCCTGGCTCAGAGCCAAGACTCCTGACTTCATTGAAACTTCATTGAAGCTGTTGCCTGGCTCTGAGCCAATACTGCTGACTTCATTGAAGCTGTTGCCTGGCTCAGAGCCAATATCCTGACTTCATTGAAGTTATTGCCTGGCTCAGAGCCCATACTCCTGACTTCATTGAAGTTATTGCCTGGCTCAGAGCCCATACTCCTGACTTCATTGAAACTTTTGCCTGGCTCAGAGCCCATACTCCTGACTTCACTGGAACTGTTGCCTGGCTCAGAGCCAATATCCTGACTTCATTGAAGCTGTTGCCTGGCACAGAGCCCATACTCCTGACTTCATTGAAGCTGTTGTCTGGCTCAGAGCCAATATCCTGACTTCACTGAAGTTATTGCCTGGCTCAGAGCCCATACTCCTGACTTCATTGAAGCTGTTGCCTGGCTCAGAGCCAATATCCTGACTTCATTGAAGTTATTGCCTGGCTCAGAGCCCATACTCCTGACTTCATTGAAGCTGTTGCCTGGCTCAGAGCCCATACTCCTGACTTCATTGAAGCTGTTGCCTGGCTCAGAGCCAATACTCCTGACTTCATTGAAGCTATTGCCTGGCTCAGAGCCCATACTCCTGACTTCATTGAACTGTTGCCTGGCTCAGAGCCCATACTCTGACTTCATTGAAGCTGTCTGGGGCTCAGAGCCAATATCCCTGACTTCATTGAAGCTGTTGCCTGGCTCCAGCCCATACTCCTGACTTCAGCTGTTGCCTGGCTCAGAGCCAATACTCCTGACTTCATTGAAGCTGTTGCCTGGCTCAGAGCCCATACTTCTGACTTCATTGAAGCTGTTGCCTGGCTCAGAGCCAATACTCCTGATTTCATTGAAGCTGTTGCCTGGCTCAAAGCCAGAGCCAATACTCTACTTCATTGAAGCTATTGCCTGACTTCATTGAAGCTGTTGCCTGGCTCAGAGCCAATACTCCTGACTTCATTGAAGCTGTTGCCTGGCTCAGAGCCAATACTCCTGACTTCATTGAAGCTGTTGCCTGGCTCAGAGCCAATACTCCTGACTTCATTGAAGCTGTTGCCTGGCTAAGAGCCAACTTCTGACTTCCTGAAGCTTGCCTTTGAGCCAATACCTGACTTCATTGAAGCTGTTGCCTGGCTCAGAGCCAATACTCCTGACTTCATTGAACTTGTTGCCTGGCTCAGAGCTCATACTCCTGACTTCATTGAAGCTGTTGCCTGGCTCAGAGCCACCCTGACTTCATAGCCCATACTCCTGACTTCATTGAAGCTGTTGCCTGGCTCAGAGCCAATACTCCTGACTTCATTGAAGCTGTTGCCTGGCTCAGAGCCAATACTCCTGACTTCAGAGCCAATACTCCTGACTTCATTGAAGCTGTTGCCTGGCTCAGAGCCAATACTCCTGACTTCTGAGCTTCTTTGAACCAATACTCCTGACTTCATACTGTTCCTGACTTCTTTGCTGTTGTCTGGCCCAGAGCCAATACTCCTGACTTCATTGAAGCTGTTGCCTGGCTGCATTGAAGTTGTTGCCTGGCTCAGAGCCAATGCCCTGCTCAGAGAAAGCCAATACTCCTGACCTCATTGAAGCTGTTTGCCTGGCTCAGAGCCAATACTCCTGACTTCATTGAAGCTGTTGCCTGGCCCAGAGCCAATACTCCTGACTTCATTGAAGCTGTTTGGCTCAGAGCCACTCTCCTGACTTCATTGAACTGGCTGCCAATACTCCTGACTTCATTGAAGCTTGTTGCCTGGCTCAGAGCCAATACTCCAGAGCCCATACTCCTGACTTCATTGAACTTGTTGCCTGGCTCAGAGCCAATACTCCTGACTTCATTGAAGCTGTTGCCTGGCTCAGAGCCAATACTCCTGACTTCATTGAAGCTGTTGCCTGGCTCAGAGCCAATACTCCTGACTTCATTGAAGCTGTTGCCTGGCTCAGAGCCCATACTTCTGACTTCATTGAAGCTGTTGCCTGGCTCAGAGCCAATACTCCTGACTTCATTGAAGCTGTTGCCTGGCTCAGAGCCAATACTCCTGACTTCATTGAAGCTGTTGCCTGGCTCAGAGCCAATACTCCTGACTTCATTGAAGCTGTTGCCTGGCCTAAGAGCCTGGCCCAGAGCCATCCTGACTTCTTCATTGCTCAGAGCCAATACTCCTGACTTCTTTGAACTCCTGGCTTCATTGAAGCTGGCTCAGAGCCCATACTCCTGACTTCATTGAACTTGTTGCCTGGCTCAGAGCCAATACTCCTGACTTCATTGAAACTTTTGCCTGGTTCAGAGCCCATACTCCTGACTTCATTGAAGCTATTGCCTGGCTCAGAGCCAATATCCTGACTTCATTGAAGTTATTGCCTGGCTCAGAGCCCATACTCCTGACTTCACTGGAACTGTTGCCTGGCTCAGAGCCAATATCCTGACTTCATTGAAGCTGTTGACTGGCTCAGAGCCCATACTCCTGACTTCATTGAAGCTGTTGCCTGGCTCAGAGCCAATACTCTTGACTTCATTGGAGCTGTTGCCTGGCTCTGAGCCAATACTCCTGACTTCATTGAAGCTGTTGCCTGGCTCAGAGCCAATTCTCCTGACTTCATTGAAGCTGTTGCCTGGCTCAGAGCCAATACTCCTGACTTCTTTGAACCAGTTGCCAATACTCCTGACTTCATTGAACTTGTTGCCTGGCTCAGAGCCCATACTCCTGACTTCATTGAAGCTGTTGCCTGGCTCAGAGCCAATACTCCTGACTTCATTATCCTGGCTTCACTGAAGCTATTGCCTGGCTCAGAGCCAATACTCCTGACTTCATTGAAGTTGTTGCCTGGCTCAGAGCCAATACTCCTGACTTCATTGAAGCTGTTGCCTGGCTCAGAGCCTGACTTCATTGAAGCTGTTGCCTGGCTGAGCCAATACTCCTGACTTCATTGAAGCTGTTGCCTGGCTCAGAGCCAATACTGCTGACTTCATTGAAGCTGCTGCCTGGCTCAGAGCCAATACTCCTGACTTCATTGAACTTGTTGCCTGGCCCAGAGCCAATACTCCTGACTTCACTGAAGCTGTTGCCTGGCTCAGAGCCAATACTCCTGACTTCATTGAAGCTGTTGCCTGGCTCAGAGCCCTCCTGACTTCCTGACTGTTCTGGCTTGAACTCCTGTTGAAACTGTTGGCTCAGAGCCCATACTCCTGACTTCATTTAAGCTGTTGCCTGGCTCAGAGCCAATACTCCTTCATTGACTTCCTGGCTTCATTGAAGCTGTTGTCTGGCCCAGAACCCATACTCCTGACTTCATTGAAGCTGTTGCCTGGCTCAGAGCCAATACTCCTGACTTCATTGAGCTGTTGCCTGGCTCAGAGCCAATACTCCTGACTTCATTGAAGCTGTTGCCTGGCTCAGAGCCAATTCTGCCCTGAGCCTTCATTGAAGCTGTTGCCTGGCTCATAGCCAATACTCCTGACTTCATTGAAGCCAGCCTGGCTGAGCCAATACTCCTGACTTCATTGAACTTGTTGCCTGGCTCAGAGAAAGTACTCCTGACCTCATTGAAGCTGTTGCCTGGCTCAGAGCCAATACTCCTGACTTCATTGAATTTGTTGCCTGGCCCAGAGCCAATATCCTGACTTCATTGAAGTTGCCTTGCCTGGCTCAGAGCCAATACTTCTGAATTCATTGAAGCTGTTGCTCAGAGCCAATATGGCTGAGCCAATACCCTGACTTCATTGAAGCTGTTGCCTGGCTGAGCCAATACTCCTGACTTCATTGAAACTGTTGCCTGGCTCATTGAAGCTGTTGCCTGGCTCAGAGCCAATACTCTGACTTCATCATTGAAGCTGTTGCCTGGCTCAGAGCCAATACTCCTGACTTCATTGAAGCTGTTGCCTGGCTCAGAGCCAATACTCCTGACTTCATTGAAGCTGTTGCCTGGCTCAGAGCCAATATCCTGACTTCATTGAAGTTATTGCCTGGCTCAGAGCCAATACTCCTGACTTCATTGAAGCTGTTGCCTGGCTCAGAGCAAATACTCCTGACTTCATTGAAGCTGTTGCCTGGCTCAGAGCCAATACTCCTGACTTCATTCAAGCTGTTGCCTGGCTCAGAGCCAATACTCCTGACTTCATTGAAGCTGTTGCCTGGCTCAGAGCCAATATCCTGACTTCATTGAAGCTGTTGCCTGGCTCAGAGCCAATACTCCTGACTTCATTGAAGCTGTTGCCTGGCTCAGAGCCAATACTCCTGACTTCATTGAAGCTGTTGCTTGGGTCAGAGCCAATACTCCTGACTTCATTGAAGCTGTTGCCTGGCTCAGAGCCAATTCTCCTGACTTCATTGATGCTGTTGCCTGGCTCAGAGCCAATATCCTGACTTCACTAAAGTTATTGCCTGGCCCAGAGCCCATACTCCTGACTTCATTGAAGCTGTTGCCTGGCTCAGAGCCAATACTCCTGACTTCATAGACCTTAACGAATGGCCCTCGAAGAAAAGTCCAGATCTCAACGTAATGGCTTTTACCATGTGGGGTTTACTGTGGCCTCAACTTCAGTGACAGAGGAGAGAGGTCACAACAGAAATACAATCCTTAAAAGCTCTGTTGATGGAACCTTGCTTGAAATAGTTTCCCGCTTGAAGTCATCCAAAGGACGACTGGAAGTTATGCAGCTGCCCACAGAAAAAATTTTGAACACCACAACTAACATTTGTGTTTTCGTGCTGTTCTAACAATGTTTCTGTTAACTACAACTGTTTTCTGTTTCCAGCAATTAGATAAACTGTACAAAATTTCCTATTTTTTTTTGTGGGCACCCTGTTCAGTGGTACATTATGATAGCTTCTCATCAGTCCTCATGTTGTTAGAGGTTTTGGATATGAAATTATTCCGATTTCCTTTGGATGCCGTCTTCCATAATGCTTTACGATAACCGTTACGTGATTAAGAGTTGTCAGATCCTATGGGGCCGTTCATCAGCTACACTAGAGTGTGGATGCCTCGTTTACCTGGGTGTTTTCCAGTCGTTTGTAGGTCTCGCTGCGGTTTCCTTTGGCGTTCAGGTATCTCACATTTCTGGACGGTGCTTCTACACGATCAGGTGCTGCTAGATTTAATTTTTTTTTTCAGCAGTGTTGTTTTCCTTGATTTTCCCTATTTGCAAATTTCATTTACTTACATTTAGGAAAAATATAATAGTGCATTCGGAGAAAAGAAAGCCTATACAATTTAGTACATTTATTCTTAGGAAAATTATAGTGATATAGGAAAATATTGAATGAAGTCCCAAAAGTGATATGTAAAGAAAACCTATCAGATTCGAAAAACAATCATTATTTAACATCATTGCACAAATCATACTGTCATTCAGGTTCTGGCCAAACGGAACTAGTTATTAGATAGGCTGCAACTCTGGAGAGAGAGAGAGAGAGAGAGAGAGAGAGAGAGAGAGAGAGAGAGAGAGAGAGAGAGAGAGAGAGAGAGAGAGAGAGAGAGAGAGAGAGAAGGAGTTACTAAGTTACTTCCTCTAAAGATTACGAAAACTTGATTTTTCAGTTGTTGAGCCTCTGTGTCTTCTACGTTTCATTTCATTTTTGATGAATCGTGATCATGCCTTTAAGAGAGTCACAGGCTTCTGCTGGAGTCTTTTTTTTTTTCCTTAAATATGTTGTGAGTTTAATCACAATAATCCCAAGTAGGCGTTTTTACTGGATGCCTGATTTGTAATCATCTTGTATCAACTATATTGGAGTAAACACCCTCCCAACAGACGCAAGAATAAGAAAATTATAGTTAAGTGGAAATTGTTTTCTAGCTCTGTGTGTATATGAAACAAAGTAACAGTTTAATTTAAAATAAAAAAGGCTTCATTACTCCTTGAAGCCCATGTCATTTCAATGTTATTTTATTGGTAACTGTCAGTCTTCCAAATTGGAGGATGAGAAAAACCTGGGTAATTTAGAAGAAGAGGGGAAACTTCAGGTTCCATCAGGGGAAGGGACAAACCTCCATGGTGCCTGAAGAAGAGTAGAAAACTTGCTGGGCTGCACGAGATGTAAGGGAAACCTTCTAGGTACTTCAGGGGAAGAGGAAAGCTTTCAGGTTCTCTCAGAGAAAGAGGCGAACCTCGATGGAAAAGTAAACAATTTTGTGTCCCTTGGGGGATGAGAGAACATTCATGGTGCCTCAGGAGAAAGGCCTTCATCGTACTTTTCTCCTACCGGAATGGGGGTGGGGGAACTTTCTGGGTTCCTCGAGGAAAACTCTCTGGGTACATCCTATGGAAGAGGGAACCATCAGGATTTCTAGAGGAAAGAGCTGAGCATTTAAGTTCCCTCAGGAGGAAGAAGGATGACTTCAGCGTCCCTCAAGGGAGGACTACTTCTGCTCTCTAAGGAGTAAAAGATGATCCTTCGTGGTCCTTATGATGAAGATGGGAAGTTTCGTGACATATAATGGAAGTGGGGAACTTTTAAATCTTTTGTGGAATTGCAGAACTGACTGGTACCTTAGGTGCGGGGTGAATCAAACAAGTACTTGTGCAGCCTTTGCACCCACTGAAGGAAGCAGAAAACCTTCAGGCTCCCCCCCCCTCCCCTGGAAAGGGAGGAGCCGTCGGGGTTTCCCCAGGGAAGAGGGGAACATCTGGGTGCCCCGAGGGAAGAAGGGAACTGATCCCAAGTCCATTTCCTTATAATCTCTGATAAAACCGTTTTGAGAGTGGACCAGGATAAAGAAAAATTGCAATGCGTAATATCCGGTGGGAGGGGCGGAGACTTAATTCCGTTATTCGACACAAATATCTCCAGTATATCATCAAATGGTGGAAATGGCTTTCCCTCCATTCTGGTTCCCTTGCACTTGAATCATGCAGCAGGATGCGAAGTTATTACATTTCTGATTGCTGTTAAAAACATGGAAAAACTAAAGTAATAGTTTTCTGCCTCCGTTGCCTCAAAAAGAACGCAAGTATGAGAAGATTATAGGCTCTTAAATAACAATTACAAATATATAAGTATATACAAATTATACAAAGTCCTTTTTCTTTCAAGAAGCTGAAAGTGGTGTCGTGACTTCTCTTCCCATGTCCTTTGTAACAGCCGTCGTTTTCTGGTGACTGGTCCACAAGGAAAGAAATCTTCGTCCAAGTAATCGAATGTTAAACAATCGTGAAAGTCCTTTACTCATGAACAAAAAAATTAGTAAAGCAATTAACAATAAGTTATAGCAGAGCCACAAAACATAAAAAAACGGAAAAGTTTCCAGACTCCAAGGAAAGTGTTTTTATTCTTAATCAACAGAATTGAAAGAATTAGTATGAACTAATTTCATTTTGATAAATCGCCCAGTTTGACGAAGCTCCACTAATGATGGTGGTCGATTTCTGCATTTACAAAGTACAATCTATGGTACAGGTCTCTGCAGAAAAGTCTGTTAATCATTCAGAACAACTTTGATTAGTGTTATGCTTTTTGTAGCAGCTTTTAGTGTTCTGAAAAGACAACTGTTGTGCTGGCTTTGTCTGTCCGTCCGCACTTTTTCTGTCCGCCCTCAGAACTTAAAAACTACTGAGGCTAGAGGGCTGCAAATAGGTATGTTGATCATCACCCTCAAATCATCAAACATACCAAATTGCAGCCCTCTACCCTCTGTAGTTTTTATTTTATTTACGGATGCATGATCATGGCTGACGGTTAAAGTCAGCCATGATCATGCATCTGGCAACGATATAGGCCAGGCCACCACCGGGCCGTGGTTAAATTTTCATGGGCCGCTGCTCGTACAGCATTATACCGAAACCACCGGAAGACAGATCTATTTTTGGTGGCCTTGATTGTACGATGTACAGAAAATTCGATTGTACTGAAGAAACTTTGGCGCATTTTTTTTGAGCAGAGTAGAAGGAATGACATCCGAGGAAGTCGCCCAAAACGCGAGTTGTAACATAAAATGAAGCTGTATGCATCTCATTCCTAGCTAGAATGGGATTAGAATAGAAAGACCTCAACGGCTAGAAGGTACTACTAGAGTGCATACAAGATGGAAATTGATAGCGCTGAGTTTTGTAGGAAGAACGAACCACCGCTGACAAACCTTCTGTGCGGGTGTGACGTTTCCTGCACGCAAGATCCATCCGTGATTCAGTTGTTAAAGGATGAAGGTGGTCTGTGTGAAGCATCCCCATTTACAAGGGAACGACTTTTTAGTAAATTAAACCGTGAATATCTTTGAGCTTGTTTGACATCGATGACCAATCCCATCTTGAGACCAGATCACTTGACGTAATCAGTTGATTATTAAAGTAACCACAATGCAGGCCTGTTGCTGTTTTGTCAGGATATGGGCGCAGTGCATGGAACGCTTACCTAAATAACATTCTCACTTGAAATCATCTACTGTCATTAACTTTTTGAGATGACAGTGACATTAAATGAGGTCCACGTATTCCCACCAGATTCCGAAATGGTGTCTTGGGTAGATATTTTGCGGCCTTCTGTATGCCCGTTTGATTTTTTCCCAATTTTTGAACGGCACATCGTGCAAGCATCCACCTTCAAAATGACACCATGCAATAAAATACAGTAATTGCCGTGTCCATTATCAGTCAGTGTGATTTGCCACAGAAGAAGTTTGGAGTTCTCCTCCCAGTATCATATCCTCAAAGGGTTAGATGAAAAGCGTACTATTATTTGTTACATTGTGTGTCTAGGAGCGGTCATTTTACAGCAGAAGAATCCTGCTTCTACTGAAAGTGAGCGGTAGGCAAAGAGACAGACTTTTAGAAGTGCTAATGAAAACTGACGAAATTTGCATAATGGTAGCATTTGCGTTAGCCATTTTTCGCCCATTTTTGTGAAAGTACAAAGTACTAGTAACAGATATAATTCGATGCATGAAAAATAGAAGGCCCGCGAGAAACACATTACGCATTTCCCTCCTTACTTTATTGTCAGTTATAATCATGAAACATTCAAATCGGGGTTTAGGTTCGTCTTTTCCAAAATCAAAACACATCAGCAACTTCAAGTCATTCTCTACTACATTGCAAAATTTCACCTCTGTGCTGTGTTTAATTTTCAGGTTCTAGAAGCCTGAGATTTTCTTCAGTTTCATCATTTAGATTGTACACAATACATAACTATGAATTTTCATTAAAAGATATAATTCTTACTTATCATCTCGTTCCCTGACTCTCCTCTATAATCCAACCAGTCTTCTTAAGATGCGTTTCCAATGCAGCGACTGAAACAACTGTAGCCGCGCGATTACACAGCATCCTATTCGATTTTCAGTACCACGGCTTTGTTTGCTCTACTTTATCCGTCTCATTATTGATGTCACACATAATATATAAATATATATATATATATATATATATATATATATATATATATATATATATATATATATATATATATATATATATATATATATAGATAGATAGATAGATAGATTGCTATAATCGCACGGCTACACTCGCTCGAGTCACTGCTTTGGAAACGCACCCTTACCCAGCTCAACTAGGTGGACTGGTGTCGACATTCATCTGTGATTGTTACTCTCTCCAATTAGACTGGAGCGAATCGAGTGTCAGCCATGCATGATCCGATTCATTGTAGCGTCCTTAATGCTACGATCGTTTCCCTGCCTGCTTTTGTCATTGACCAATAATTGGCATGGATTTATGGTTACAAGCCTTTGTTCGTGCGTTCAGACGTGTTCACTCAGATGAGAATTTGAGTGAGGGTATTTCAGTGTTACCCTGATGTTTAGCACTGTCATTCTTCTACCGAATTTTCTTATCTATTTGTATGCCTGTTTGTCTGGTTGATACTGATACATACTGTACATGCAAACTATGAGTGTGTATGTATATATACAGTATATATATATATATATATATATATATATATATATATATATATATATATATATATATATATATATATATGCAATATATATACAGTTTATGTGTGCATTTATATTCACAGATGTACACAAATGTGTAATAATATGTGTGAGCCTTGGTGCTCATAAAAAGGTTCTCTCCTTATTATAGGTCAGTAATGCAATTCCCTTTTATAACAATGAAAAACAAACTACTCGTGCTTATTTTAAACATTAGAAGGGTCCCTAACATGGTTGAGGACAAAGCTGTAGAGAGACAGAGACCTTCCCATCATTGTATCTCTGTCCTTGGGAGCACAGCTTCCTCAATGACTGCCCCCCTGCTTCAGTTTTCTGTGCTGCCCTTGTCGCCTCTCAGGAGACACAGTCAGATCTCACATATATCTCTCCGTGGATAATCCTTGGACAAGAAGGAGTTGGCATTAATGTATTTAAAGTCTCTCGTTTTCCTCATTATGTTCTTGACAGTCACCTCAATTACAATGTTAGTCCTCGGGGACTTTTCAAACTGATTTACTCGTATATTAATAATGGAGACATGGGCCACCTCCCATTCTGAAATGGGTTAAACTCGTTTCACAGGCAGCATTCTCACATATCTCAGCATCTAACATCCGTTTTAGCAACGCCTCATGCTTTTTACCGTGTAAAGGCTGATTCACATTATCCCATCACGTCATCGACACATCACGTCACGTCACCGTCCGATCAGCCGTCCCTTGTATTCATACCATCCATCACAATCCCGTTCCGTTCAGTTCTTGCCCAACCTCAGCCACTCACAGATATAGCGTTAAGAAACTTGAATAAGCACCGTCACGTCAAAATATTCTTTCCAAGAAAACGTGTCGTGATGTGACAGTGGATGCCGTGTGCTTGAAGGTGACCTGACGTGGTGGTGTGAACAAGTCTATTTGATTTCATGTAAGAAATCTGCACGCATTTTGACGTGATGTGATGTGTCGGTGGCGTGATGTTTTAATGCGAATCAGCCTTAACTGGCTT
>NC_089773.1:840000-842500 GCF_040412425.1 Macrobrachium rosenbergii
ACTTATATTTGCCTTCTCGATTCTTTGCGTTTGATTTTTATATATTCTTTATTTATATATATATATATATATATATATATATATATATATATATATATACTGTATATATATGTGTGTGTGTGTGTGTTCGCTCGTGCTTAAATGCATAAACGTCAGGTGGTTTGTAAAGTTCGGTTTCTTTGAGTGGAATAAAAATCAGAAAGTTCTGTATTTTTATAAAAAAAAACAACAAAAATGTTAATAATAGTTATGTACTTATCATTTTAAAAGTGACCTACAGGATACTAACAAGCCGGAACATTTGTTTGAAGTATTATGGCACAGTTGAACGAAACTGGGGAGTTAGAAACATTTCGTTGACTCAGAAGAGGTAGGTTCTTTGTAGAAGGATTTGGGATTAATATTTAATAAGAGCGGAAAGGAGATGATATATATTTCAGGTTAAATTCTTTCTAATATCTTTCGTTAAATTGTAAATAAAGAATATAATTATTGTAATATATTTCAGGTTAAATTCTTTGTAATAGCTTACGTTAAATGGTAAATCAAGAATACAATTATTGTACAGGTAATATATACAGAAATATTAAGTAATTTTTACATACACAAATATAACACCGAAATAGGTAATATGATATACAGAAGAAAAATATACAGAATTATACAAAGCCTCTCCTTAGTTCAGTGCTGGTCGAAGCTTTACAATGTACACAGCATTCAGCGCTGGGCTAAATCTTACAATGTACGCAGCATTTACAGTGCTCAATTAGCGACCGTTGAAATGCGCAAACAACATTTTTCAGGTCTTCTGTACAAATAATGGCTGTTCGTTTAGTGGTCTCTAATTGAAGGAAATGGACACTTCACATACTTCATACCCTTTTTGGTGTTTTTTTTTTTTTTTTTTTAAGTTTAACGAGAGTTTTCAATTGAGTCACTGTACCTTGAACAGCCTTGGAATATGATACATTACATGGCTGCGGTATTTTGAGCAAAGGAAATCTCATATATACGGTTGTTGCATTTCATTTCGCAACAGAAAGCTTTGTCTCTCGGTCTACAAGTCAAAACTGAAACGGAATTCTTCAAACAATGCAAAATTACCTTCAGTTGCAGAGAGTTCGCCCGAAAAAATAAACACGTTTCCCTTGAATAAGTTAGTTCGTAAGGTTTTGGAGAACGGGAAGTTTGATGTGTAAGTCCATATAATTCTCTTGAAAGCTAACACACTGCTAATTAATTCATTATTGAACCAATTGGTATTGATTTTTTGTATTTTTCACAAGTGAACTTAGTTGATACTCATTCTATTTTTTGCTATTCCATGAATATCTAGTATACTCCATTGTAGCCATTTCCACAACAGTAAATTGTTCAGCCTGGGACCAACATGTTGTTCCGCTAATTCCTGTGTCAATATGCAGACTGAAGGTACCTTGTTCTGAGCTTCTGGGCTGCTCCTGACATCTCTAGTGCCGAAATTACTGCCTGTCGTTTCTTATATTGATATTTTTGATGGTGTGGGTATACTAAGTCTTAATAACAAGAGGATTGTGGTATCAGCTCTGCTATCTCCTCATTTTTATTTGTTTGTCTGTTTTTTGGAAGACAGTCCACCCTGGTGAAGGTAGTTCAGTAATGAATAAGTAAATGACGGAAGGAAAACGTTAAATGTGGAAAAGAAGGAGTGTAAATAGACATTGAGGTTAACTTTTTTCATAATGTGACAGGCCACTGTCTTGGACTATCTAAAATATATAGTCTCTTTGACGTAAAGAGGGGGTTTTTCCCGCAGTTGGAAAAGAGTATTAAGATTAGATTTCAGGAGTATACGATTACTTGAATTATCACTTCATATCCTAGAGATGCTATGTCGGGGACGCTGCAACTATTCAAATTTCGCCACTGTGTAATACTTAATTTCTAATAATTATTCACGTTCTGGATACACAAGTTCATCATAGATATTCCTTTAAATTCTGATGTATCACGACAGAGTAATATATCTTTTCTTTGCGATCAGTTCACACTAACTCGTCTCAAAATGTTCTGCATTTTTAAAGAACACCTTAATGGAATATTTGATAGCTTATAGGTTACAGTTGTGATATGCTGGTTCATCTCAAGTGGTCTTTTGCATATTTAGACGTCCCTGTAATGTGTAATTTCATATCTCACAATTTACAGTATGGTTCATCTCCAGGTAATACAGGCTTCTTCATCTTCAAATATCTCCATAGCTCAGTTTATGTCTCACAGTTTACAAATTCGAATATACATTTCATCTGAAAAGAATGTTTTCGTTTTGTAAATAACGCCACAGTGGAGTCAGTGAGCAGGATGTGAAAATCGAGCTTTCCTTCCAGTTCCTTCAAATAGGGACCATCTTGGGAAGACTGTTTATCTCCACAGAAAATATGAAAAGTTTGGCCAAGCGCCTCAGCACACTCAGTTGAGAATTGCAAAATTTATTCCAATTTGACCTCTTAGAATTGGAGTA